>NC_080540.1:155855-239755 GCF_028640845.1 Ahaetulla prasina | reverse complement strand
GAATCAGGCCGTGCCGGCCCCTCCCTTTGAGTGGGTGCCAGGGAGGGAGAGGGCTCAAGAGAAACAGGGCTTGCCAGGTCTTCTCCCTCATTTTCTGAATCATCCGAGTCCAGGAGTCTGGGTCCAGGAACCTGGGTCACAACACTTATACTTATTACTCTCATCCGGCTTGTCATCGACGATGGCCCAGGAGTTTATGGCCTCCATGACGGCCTTGGACCTGACGCAAGTAGTTGATGGCCCTATTCACATTGGGGGAGGCACACTGGATCTGATTTTTATCTCTGGACAGTGGTTGAATGATCTGGATGTAGGAGATCTAGTCACCAAGCCTCTGTCATGGTCAGATCATTCTCTCCTTCGCCTGGACTTTCGAACCGCCACTCAACACCGCAGGGAGACGGGACCAATACGTTGGTTCCGTCCCAGGCACCTGATGGACCCGGAGAGGTTCCTGATGGAGCTTGGGCCGTTCCCTGAGGGTCTGGCCCATGGCACGGCTGAAGAACTAGTCGCGGCCTGGGAACTAGCCGCGGCTGGGGCTCTAGACCGTGTCGTGCCTTTGCAGCCTCTAACCCGGCGCAGGTCTCAACCAGCTCCTTGGTTCTCCAAGGAGTTGAGGGAGATGAAACGCTGGAGAAGACGCCTAGAGAGTGTCTGGAGATCCAGCCGTTCGGAAGCTGAACAGATTAACAGAGTTGGAAAGGACCTTGTAGGTCACCTAGTCCAACTCCCCACCCAAGCAGAAGACCCTACACCATTTCTGACAAATGGCAGTCTTCTTCTTGAAAGTCTCAAATGATGAAGCTCCCAAAACTTCTGAAGGCAAGCTGTTCCACTGGTTGATTGTTCTCACTGTCAGAAAATTTATCCTTATTTCCAGGTTAAATCTCTTCTTGTTCAGTTTCCATCCATTATTCCTTGTCTGGCCTACAGGTGCTTTAGAAAATAGCTTGACCCCTTCCTCTCTGTGGCAGCCTGTCAAATATTGGAAGACTGCTATCATGTCTCCCCTGATCCTTCTCTTCACTGGACTAGCCATGCCCACTTCCTGTAACTGTTCTTCATATGTTTTAGTCTCCAATCCTGGTTGGTCTTTTCTGCACTTTTTCTAGAGTCTTAACATCTTTTTTATAGTGTGGTGACCAAAACTGGATGCAATATTCTAGATGTGGTCTTACTAAGACTTTACAGAGTGGTATTAGTACCTCACTTGATCTTGACTGTATCCCTCTGTTAAGGTAATTTAGGATTGCATTGACTCTTTTGGCTGATGCTGCACACTGCTGGCTCATATTTAGCTGGTTGTCCACTAAGACTCCAAGATCCCTCACAGTTACTGCTATTAAGCCTGGTTTCACCCAGTCTATATTGGTTTTTCTTGCCCTAAGTGTAGGACTTTACTCTTCTCTATATTGAATTTCATTTTGTTAGATGTTCAAGTCTGTCAAGATCCATCTGGATCTTGAGCAGGGATGAAATCTAAAAATTTTCCCTATCGGTTCTGTGGACGTGGCTTAATTGGTGGGCGTGGCTTGGTGGTCAGATGACTGGGTGGCCATGGCCAATAGCAATAAATAATAAAAATAATAAACAAAGTACACAAAACAATAAGAGGTACCAAAAACCAACTTTCACACTTTACACACACACACGACACAACACAACTGACTCACACACATTTTTTACAACCTATTCCATTCCATTCGAATTGGGAAAAGTGAGCGAGCCAGAAAGAAGCGCAAGTGGGCGACCGGGCAAATGGGTGGGCATGGGCGGCGGGGCAGGGATTTTGCTACGGTTTTCTGAACCACCCGCCACCATCGCTACCGGATCAGCCAAACTGGTCCGAACTCGGGAGCATCTCACCCCTGCTATTAATGACTATTAAGATTGTGTGATAAGTGAGCCCATCAAAGTAATATTCCTTTGCACGCTTATTAATTAATAAACATATTTATCTAATTCTAATTTATCTAGTTCTATTATTCTGACTCATCTTAATGAATTACTTACAGGCTAGATGAAGAGCCTATGGAAGAGGATCCTCTTCTGTAGCATACTCCTGGTTTGAAGCACTCCAGTGAAATTCATCTTTTCTTTGAAGGCCTGCCAAGAAGCTTTCTCTTGTTATACCTGCATCCTGCCCTGATTTTCTTCCAGAAAGGCAGCCATGTTAAAAACAGCTTAATTTCTCCATATTGTAGTTGTATGGATTATGCTCATGGAAAACAAAACAAAAAAATGCAGGTGAAGAAAAGCAATATGAATTACAGACATACTTCCGTTTTTCCTCAGTGAAAGCTATAAGAGGCAAGATGCCAGGGAAGTATTTAGTTGTCAGCTTTTGCTGTTGTTTCAAAATCAAAGACTTAACATGTATGTGACAATTTTCATTTAAAACTGGTGCTTAACATTTAATTACATTCTGACTACTCAAAGTAAATTCTACTTTTGTTTCAGTATTTTTGTGGTTCTTGCGTATTTGTGAATAAGAGTTCTTCAAAACTCAGACCCTGAGGAGGGTTATTTTTCTTCTTGTGAAGGGTAAAAAGAAAACTTTTATATATTCATTCAAATTATATAAATGTGATGAGGGAGAGTGTAAAAAAAAGATAGCCAGAAAAGGGATTGGCTTTAGCATTGCCAAAGCCATAGGAAGAGTTTGTGCCTTTTAAAATAATAGACTGCTTTGGGTAGCTGTTTTTTCCTGACATTTTTGAGGAACTATGCCTTAAAATAAAAGAACTTTGCAGCTGTTCCTCTGAGAGAGAAAGCCAGGAACTGCATTCTGTAAGAAAGTTTCTAGGATTTCTGCTAGCATGATTATTTAAAGCAAGCAACAGCCAGAGCTTCTCCCAAACAGTCTACAACCTTATTTTGATTTTTCTTTCCTTGCTGTTTAATTTTTTTTTTCATTAAGGTAATTGCCAGTAATATGGCAAATGCTGTTGGGTTTCTTAAGTTCATTGATTTTTAAAAAATCCAACATCATCTTCTATACATTATGTATAACAAATTATCGATTTGGTTGTAAAGCATGCACAAATACAATTGCATTTTTTTTAAAAAATGGAATGCTTTTTATTAAAAGCAGATTGCATGGGATATTGCTTAATTTTTTAGGTATAAATATTTATGTATGCTGTATAATGAATAATATAAATATATTCCAAGCTTAGGAAAATGACTCTTACAAATTATTAATTAAATGTTTATAATGCATTTATATTATCTATATGAAACATCAGAAACTCCTTCCAAAGGATTTGTGGATTGAAAGGTCTAGTTAAAATGCCCATTGTCAAAGTGCAGTTTGGAACATTAAAATGCCCAACATTTTAGTCACTGGGCAACTACCCTACATATTGTTCTTTAACTTTTAAGTTCTTCGGTGTTGACCGTCTTTTAACAAACGCAAGTATTTCTGGTATTTGCTTTATTTTCATATTAGTTTTCTAATAAAGCCAATTATTTGCATTGCTTTTCATGTTTGGTTTGGTTTGAGAACTGTTTCCAGACATTTTCTGGACATACTGTACATAACTTCTCCTTGGACACTGAAGTTCGCTTATTTCCAGATTTTTGTAGTGGAAACACTTTTCCTAATCTTGGGCATGCTGCAAACTGATATGTATTATTTTCAGAATATTCTTTTCTCAAAAGGAAGGATTCCAAAGTCATTTTTAAGATCAAAAATTGATTGTATAATTTCTCAGTTCTTCAGTTGTAGTTGTTATGCTACCTAAAGAAAATGGTAAACTTTCCTCTCTTGAAAGTTGATTAGTATTATAAAGAATAATGTATATTCTCAATGGCAAGGATTATTAAAGGCATTAATAATTTAAATAAATAAGTTGAAAGATTGCAATATTCTGTTGGTACAGTTAATACTCAGCAAAAACACATTACCGTGCTTGAATAATCCCTTTAAAGATTACTTCAAAATCAATAACAATAATAATTAAATTTGGTTTTTGAGAGTGTGTTAATCATCATGATCTCTCTTCTTCTACATATTTTTTTAAATGAGAGAAGTTGACCCTCTTGTGTAACTGCTTAAATTTTTAGCAGGGAAATTAGAAGAGATTAATTTTTTTCTAAAGAATTTTTTTTGGTTATATTAACTGACAGAGTCAATTTATAATTATGTAGTTTTGAAAAGCTTTTTTCTTTCATTCCATTATGACTGGAGTTGAGAATATAAACATAAATTTCAATGAGTACAGATAAGCTTTAGGTGTTTATTTAATGAAAAAGTTAATATGCAATTTTTAAAACAGACACTACAATATTAATGTTCATGCTAACCCAAATATATTCAAACTGATGGATTCTTTTTGGCATTAGAAGTGTAAAGTTTGATGGTAAAGATAAAATGTATATTTTATAAAATGCTTTGCTGCTGTGCTCTAAAAAGATTTTTGTGTGAAATTACTTGGTTTTGTATTTTATTAATTTACTATGTTTTATTACAATTGATAAAAGTGTTGAATTCTTTGATCGCTGCAATTTCATATTTTATATTTGAACATCAAAACTGTCAAGAATTTTTTTTGTCACAAAAAATATTATATATCAATTGTGTTAATATCTTTGCTTTTAATGTTACTTTTAAGAGTATTCATTTGTTTCAAATTGTTACATCTTTGGGAGTGAAAAGCTTTTCTGAAGTCAGAAAATTTTTTGTAATTCACCCCATAATTTATTAATTTCTATTTAAAATATATATGCCATAATTTCACTGTAAGCCTGAAACTGGATTTCTTCTGCAGTTATTCTAGGAGAAAAAAGATATGCATATTGGAAATAATTTTATTTAATAAAAGTATAGATAAGGAAGGCTTCTGGGCTCTGTGAATAAACGGAGCCCAGAAGTCTGAGTAAGACAATATATCTCCAATTACAGTTTTTTTATATTCTGTAAGGAAGAAGTACTTAAGTTCCATAAGCAGGATTCTGTATGTTTTTTTATTAACCCAGTTTTGAAGGTAAAGAGTGATTTCCTACAATTCTGCTACATGTTAAAAACAGAATTATCTAAAAGTGAATTCCACAGTATAATAGAATAGATCATAATTATTTTACTTTTTACTTTCAGTACAGACAAAACATTCCTTTTTATTAATCATGTAATCATTCCAGTTTTCTTTTTCTAAAATTTTGGGCCCACATTTTACGGGGCATTGATATATGAACATATTTTTTTAAGTTTCCTATACTTTAAAAAAATATGGTCTATTAGGTTGGCATGCCTTTATATCATAAACAGATTTTGCACATCACACTTAGCAGCTGTGGGAAAAAGCTTTCTGATGGCATTATCAAGTTACAAGTTGGGTAGCTTTGTGTCACACAAAAATAAGAGGCATGGAAAAGGGAAGTTTAATTGACTCATCTGATTAAGGACCTATGCTTTTAATGTAAAATTGAAAAATGACAGGACTACTTAAATATTTGTCATTTTAAAGAAAATAATTGCATTTGTGACAAATCAATAGTAGAATATATTGTATTTATGTGGAAATGTTCTAGGAAAATTTTGCTGAACACACAAATGTGTCAAGTTTTTAAGGAGGAGAAAAAGAATTCTGTTTTATTTGTCCTTAGGTGCAAACCTATGTGATTACTGTTTATATTAAATGTCATATAAAATTGGAAATAACTTAAAGTAACTCTTCAGCTCAACTGTACTACTTTTTAAATTATTAGGAATTATATGTAGAGGTTTCTGCATTTAAGCAGTGATAACACTATGTGCAAACACTATGGATTTGAACAAAACATTGCATCAGCATGAAATGAGGTTTCTTAGGGATAGTTGAGCTTGGTTTCCTCAGCTTCATATTGTATTTGAGATAATTAAAAGAATGGGCCAGGAAAATAATTTAACACTTGTGGTGCTTTACAGTATATTGTTGGCAACTCATATGTCTGGGTTGAAAAACTATTAACCCAAGAATTTATTACAAATATGTAGTATGAAAAGTTGTAACATTATTATAGTCTGCTTTATGCCTAAACATGCTCAATATATCATCATTGAGAACAGCTACTAGTTTACTCTGTAATTTATAGTTTCATTCCTAATTGTATGACCCCTTTAAATTGTAGTAGCATATTCTTTGTACTTAAATTTTATTATGACTTTTCTTAGTAGTTTTGAAATTTGGGTTATTTTTCCTATGTGTCTCTCTGTTTTTTGTTATATTGTCTTACTTTTTTTAACCAGTGGTATTTTTCTCTAACCTATACCAACATCAATCTCAACTTTAATACAAATTCAGTATTTTGTACCACATTATGACATCTTGTTATTACTGTGGTGTAAATAAAAAGATAAAATGAATTAAAAAAATTTATCTGTATTGCAGTTAATAACAATTGTCTTCTCTTTTCCTTTGTCAATTCATTTTTGTATGTTTATGTTAAAATGTATTTTGGAAAACTGCCAAATTTCAAGTATGTCTTGCAAACAGATGGCCCCTGGAAGCAATTTCAGTTGAAGACATTATAAAGCAGGTTCCATCTTTCTCCATCGCTTAGCGTGCGTAGTGAAGATGACAGAGCTGACACCTTATGGGAAACTTGCTTTCAGGCTTCATGCCACCTGAAATCTCAGCATACATGTGGGGTGGGGGTGTGTTAGGTTCACCCCTAATTTAACAAACAATATCATTTTCTAATTATACTTACAGCTTGAAAACCTGAATAGCATATTTACATCAGCTGTTGAATGTGCATAGTACATAGTACATAGTACATAACCTATTGCCTTTTATATATTGCCTTTTATATAGCAACATATAAAAATGATAACTTCATAGTGAAGATTAAAAACAATAAACTAGATGAGCAGTTGATGAATACTATTTTTAATCTTTGCCAGATACTGCTTTGAGTTGCTTCAGAATTTAATCTGGATGCATCTGTTAGTATTGCATGCAGCTACAAATGACCCCACAGAGCAATGTTACATTCCTTATTTTGTCCTTCATGTTGCTGATTCAAAACAGATTAAAATCATATCTGATTTTTCAACCTGATTTGAAATTGTTTATGCAGAGACTCATAGTTTGAATGTGATAGGACTAAAATATTACCTCAAAATATTTTAATTCAAAACTGAAATATGCTGCTGATGGGGTATTATTTTTTGAAAAGAGATTCTAAGCATCACCTTCCTGATCAGACACTCATAATTATGGTTTGTTAAATTTCTACCAGACAATCTATGAATAATCTCAGAGTCATGTCTGCTAGCCTAAGAGTCTGCAATCCTGGACTGCATTTACATAGCATGAAACAATAGTTTCAATGTGTTATGATCTGACTATATTTAGGGTACTCTGTCCAGGTCTGGATATTCCATTTTAACATAACATAAAATAACAACAGAGTTGGAAGGGACCTTGGAGGCCTTCTAGTCCAACCCCCTGCCTAGGCAGGAACCCTACACCATCTCAGTCAGATGGTTATCCAACATTTTCTTAAAAATTTCCAGTGTTGGAGCATTCACAACTTCTGCAGGCAAGTCGTTCCACTTATTAATTGTTCTAACTGTCAGGAAATTTCTCCTTAGTTCTAAGTTCTTTCTTTGACCAGTTTCCACCCATTGCTTCTTGTTCTACCCTCAGGTGCTTTGGAGAACAGCCCGACTCTTTTTTGTGGCAACCCCTGAGATATTGGAACACAGCTATCATGTCTCCCCTAGTCCTTCTTTTTATTAAACTAGACATACCCAGTTCCTGCAACCGTTCTTCATATGTTTTAGCCTCCAGTCCTCTAATCATCTTTGTTGCTCTTCTCTGCACTCTTTCTAGAGTCTCAACATCTTTTTTACATCGTGGAGACCAAAACTGGATGCAATATTCCAAGTGTGGCCTTACCAAGGCATTATAAAGTGGCACTAACACTTCACGTGATCTTGATTTTATCCCTCTGTTAAACCAAGTATAGAGAATCTGGAGTTGATTGCACAACATTACAATCACTTTGCTCTCATAGCCCACTTCAGAAGTTATTAATAAATATGTTTAAAATATGTTTAAAAAGAAGAGCATATCCTAGAACTACAGGTAAAGAATAGTTGGCACAGAATCTCTGCTCCAGAAATTGTAATGATGGTCTTTGGAACAGACCTTTTTCTATTTCTAAGTATTTATGCTGTTCCTCACAGTGTCAGCTTTGGAAGCCATATTAACACCAGAAGCTTCCACGCTGCCAACCTCTTGCGCTTGGGAAAGTAGGAGGGGGGATTCAGGAGAGTGATTGTAGTTAGACATAATAGCATTCTTCCCTTTGGTCAAGGTGTTTTTGCATCTGGAGGAGGAGTGGTTTCAGTGATGGCTCAGGTTGCGCCGGATGATGATTGGGCCATGTTACAGACTGATGGGCGCAGGGGCTGGATTTGGGGTTTTGATTTATTGAGGGAAAACCTGGAACTCTCAGATTCGGGTTTTCCCAGATGTGCCAGTATACCTACTCTAATAAATGGAACTTTGAGAAATGCTTGTCTCAGAGTTCTTAATTGGAATTGGAGCTTTCAGATGTTAACTGGAATCCCTAAAATCATAATGAGATCCTGAAAGGGGGTTTTCTGGGGTGCTGAGCCCCAGGATCGACCTACAACTTGGGGGGTGCAAAGACTCAGTGAAGATGGAGGAGAAAGTGGAGATCGCGAGCCAGAGTGAAGTGTGACAGCTTTGGGATCCAGGGATTCCTGAGACTGGAACCTGTTGCTTCCATCTCGAAGCCAATTGCTAACCGGAGTGGTTTGAATGCATGAAAGTGGAAAGTTTTGCCCCCCCCCCCAACCTCCGCAATTGAGATGGAGCTTAATGCAACCAATTTTCACTTTTCCTGACGGAGGAATTAGCGGCCAGCAGGCATCTTTCTACCCAGCCAGGGATGACAGGAGGAGCAGCTCAGTGCAGCCGGACCAAGCAGTATTTGGGAGACAGCAGACACAGCCGGCATGGGGACTACCACCCTCACCTGCTACCCCCCCACCAGCCTGCTTTTTTGCTACCCCCTGCAAAATGTATCCCCCCAGGCTGGGGATTCTAACCTGGCCAGGGGTGGGTCCAGTGCCAGTTGTCGCCAGCACCTTCTGCTCCAATTTTCCAGTGATCCCCATGGGCCCAATTTGTCCCAAAGATTCCGGCACATCAGTGGGAGCTAATCCAGCAGCCGTAGGTCCCCACCCTCTGCAGCCCAACAAGCAGTGCAGCAGCTGGCCCCTGTCCCTCCTCTGGCTTACTTCCTCAGCTGAATCTGGGCCCAGATTCCTCAGTATGAGGAACAATACGAAACTGATCACAACTTAGTATCTGCAATTTCAGAGGGGATTAATGAAGGAGACACTTCGGACCAGATAGCCCAGCTGCATAACGAGGAAGCTTCTGAATTAAATGATTCCGAAGGGTTTGTTGAGCTGCTCCAGCCAGATTCGATGACCCTGACTGGATCAATGAAAACAAAGTCACAATAAAAGAGATGAAGCAACCTATAACAGACTTTGTATGGGACTTTAAATGGGTTGCAGGGAACCTTGCCCATTGGCCAGACCACATACTTCTACACTATTTTAAAGAAGCCATTGATCAAGAAGTCAGGAAAGCATGTGGCATCCAAGGGGTGCCAGAGTGACTGCAGGACTGGTATACCATGTTCATACTTTTGGATAGAGAAATCAACCTACACC
Organism: Ahaetulla prasina; assembly: GCF_028640845.1. NCBI lineage: Eukaryota > Metazoa > Chordata > Lepidosauria > Squamata > Colubridae > Ahaetulla > Ahaetulla prasina. The sequence continues at coordinate 230,049 of NC_080540.1, read as the reverse complement.
ACAAGTCCCCAGTAGAGAAGCCACCCCGGAGGGCTTTGGCTAGACATCCTCTTTATAAACCTGCTGAGACCCCTATGTGGGGGTATCAACTGCTATCGTTGTGGCCAAATGGGGCATCGAGCTTCCTAGTATCTGGCTCCTCCACCAGTTCCTCAACCCTGTCCTCCCATGGCCACCAGAGGCAGAAGGCCCCCAGACACCAGCTGATTTGCCCAACAAGCCATAGAAGTTCCCCTCCCCACCAAAGAGAGCATGGAACCTCTGGCCAATTAGAAAGTAGAAATGGGGTTACATCGTGAAGATTTATAGTAGTGCCAAAGATGTCAGAATCCATCATATTGGGCCTTGCATGGCTTGGTAAATGGGCCCCTACCATCAAATGGGAAGATGGGTACCAGAAGATCATAACTGGCGTTGGTCCACTGCCCCCGGTCCTTCCTCCCAAGAGACTGCCAAACTATAGGAGCCAAATACCAGAAGCCATAGCAGAGCCACTTCAGACTGCCCTCCAGGCGAGCCCCAGATTCCTAAGGAATATAAAGACCTGGCCAAGGCATTTAGTGAGGAGGAATGTAATATCCTTCCCCCTCATCGAGTTACTGACTGTGCCATAGAATTAGAACCTGGGGCCAAGTTACCAAAACCTAGAATGCCTGCAGAAATGACTGAGTTGAGGAAGTACGTCAATACCAACTTAGCCAGAGGATTCATCGAGACTACAAAATCCAGAGTGGTAGCCCCCATTTTGTTTAAAGAGAAGAAAGATGGGGGGCTGAGATTATGTGTTGTGTTTCGTAATGTCAATGCAATTTGCATACAAAACACCTACCCCTAATGAAGGACTTGCTGAACCACTTATCAAAAAGCAAAATCTTCACCAAGCTAGATCTAAGGGAAGCTTACTACCGAGTCTGCATAAAGGAAGGAGACGAATGGAAAACGGCCTTTAACTGCCTGCTGGGCAGCTTCCAATTCCGAGTCATATCTTTTGAGCTTCAAGGGGCCCCTGCAGTATTCATGCAGCTGATCAATGAGGTGCTGCATGAATATCTGTATAAGGTATAGGACTCCTAGTTTACCTAGTTGACATTCTTATATTCAGCAAGAAAATGGAAGAACACATCAAACTAGTCAGATAAGTACTGAAAAAACTCCTAACAGCCAAACTTTATGTGAAGCTGTCAAAATGCAAGTTCCATAATGGAGCTACCAGAAGACACCTGGAATCAAAATGGACCAGGGAAAGATGAAGGCAGTGCTAGACTGGCAACCCCCATGAACATGTTAGTAACTTCAAAGCTTCCTGTGGTTTGCAAATTTTTACAGAAAATTCATCCCTTCCTTTGCCAAGGTTGCATTCCCTTTGATGGATAAAAACTGGTCCATCTGCGACCAAGCCGAAACCTAGCCAACCCCTAGCTTCGACAATGGACTGTCAGAAATCCTTTGAACTATTAAAATGGCAGTTTGCGGCAGAGCTGATCCTCCAACACAGACAAGCCCTTCATAGTCCAAGCTGATGCCAGTGATGTAGCGGTTGCAGCTGTCCTACTGCAAAGGAACGCTCAAAACAAATTAATGCCTTGTGCGTAATGGACATGGAATGCAGGTGGGCGGTCTGGGAGAAGGAGACTTTTGAGGTGCAATGGGCTCTCTTATCCTGGAGACATTTCCTAGAGGAAGTTAAGGAGGTTAAGGAGCCTTTTGAGGTATGGACGGATCATAAGAACCTTAATGCGCTAAAGACTCCTTGGAAGCAAGTTCACTGGGCTCAGTATTTTAAATACTTTAACTTCAATCTAAAATACATCCCAGGGGAGAGAAACCTACTTGCCGATGCTCTTTTCCAGGAAACACCAATTTGACAGCCGATGAGAAGAGGTAGTACCAGGGGTGAAATGCTCCTGGTTCGGACTGGATTGCCCGATCCAGTAGTGATGGCAGGTGGTGGTTTGGAGAACCAGTAGCAAAAACCCCTGCCCCCCCCCAATGCCCAGCTGAGTTGCGTGATCCTCAGAGGTGTTTTTTTTTACTTTTAAAAGCATTTTTTCTTTGCCAAAAAAATGCTTTTAAAAGTAAAAAAAAGGCTCTGATGATTGCGCGGCTCAGCTGGGATCATCAGAGGCTTTTAAAAGCATTTTAAAATGCTTTTAAAAGCCTTAAAGCCTTAAAAAGAGGTTGTAGAAAAAATGCTTTTAAAAGGCTCCTCTGAAGATCCCAGCTGAGTTGCCTAGTTGACAGAGGCATCTTTTTCTTTAAAAGGAAAAAAAAAGCCTTTTTCAGAGGAGCCTTTTAAAAGCATTTTTTCTACAACCTCTTTGGCTGAAGAGGTTGTAGAAAAAATGCTTTTAAAAGAGAAAAAAAGTTGGCCACGCCCACCCAGTCACATTATCCCCCTCCACCAAGTCACGGCAACAGAACCGGTAGTAACACATTTTTACATTTCACCCTGGGTAGTACATACCATGATCTCCAAAGCTCAGCCAGCTGCCCAAGCATGCACTAGGGCACAAATTCACAAATGAGCGTCGAGACCATCTACGGGAGGGAGCTGGTGGCCGGACCCATTAACTTCGCCACGCAGCCCTTGCGCCTCGCCATCGGGGACCACGAGGAGGCGATTCGCTTCTATGTGACGGCGGACCTCCACTTCCCGGTGATCCTCGGACTGGCCTGGCTGCGGATTCACGACCCTCAGGTGGCCTGGTCGCGGAACGCCATCTCGTTCCCCAGCCTACAGTGCGTCGACCATATCCGCCACATCTGCGCTGGCCAGGACGTCTTCACCCGCCGCCGCCTGCCCCTGAGCTGCAGGACTTCGCTGACGCCTCTCAGCGAGAAGGAGGCGGACCGCTTGCCCCTGCACCGGCCCTACGACTGCCCTGTGGACCTGCAGCCCGGCGCACCGCTGCCAATGGGACGCCTGTATTCCATGTCCGAGCCCGAGTTGGCCACCCTCAGGGACTTTCTGGACAAAAACTTGGCCCGAGGGTTCATCTGGCCTTCCAAGTCCCCTCTGTCGGCCCTGGTCCTCTTCGTGAAAAAGAAGACGGGGGATTTGCGCCTGTGTTGCGACTACCGCTGGCTGAACACCATCACGGTGCGGAATCGCTACCCCCTGCAGCTCATCCCAGAGCTGATGGACCGGCTGCGGGAGGCCTCCATCTTTACCAAGCTCGATTTTCAGGGGGCCTACAACCTGGTGCGGATGCGTGAAGGGGACGAGTGGAAGATGGCGTTCGCACCGCACGGACATTACGAGTACCCAGTCATGCCGTTCGGGCTGACCAACGCCTCCGCCGTCTTCCAATATTTTATGAACGATGTGTTCTGGGACATGTTGGATCGCTTTGTGGTGATCTACCTGAATGACATCCTGGTCTACTCCCTGTCCAGGGAAAGTCACCTCCAGCGCCTCCGCCTGGTCCTGCAGCGCCTGCGGGAGCACCAGCTCTACGCCAAGCTGGAGAAGTGCTTTTTCCTCCACACGTCCATCAAGTTCCTCGGGCACATCATCTCACCCGAGGGGATCGCCATGGACCCGCACAAGGTGGAGGCCCTGTGCAGCTGGGAAGCCCCACGTCGGGTGAAGGATGTCCAGCGGCTGCTGGGCTTCGCCAATTACTACCGGACCTTCATCCCTGGCTTCGCCATGCTAATGGCTCCGCTCACCCAGCTCCTCCAGAAGAAGGTCCCGTTCCGGTGGGGTCCCCCGCAGGAGGAAGCCTTCACGGCTCTCAAGAAGGCTTTCGTCACGGAGCCCATCCTGCGACATCCCGACCCCCACCGGCCTTTCGTGGTGGAGACGGACACCTCCAACGTCGCCCTCGAGCGGTGCTGCTATAGGTCCCGGCGGATGGCGGCACTCTTTTTCCCTGCGCGTACTACTCGTGGAAGCTCAACTTTTCCAAGCGCAACTATACCATCTGGGAAAAGGAGTTGCTGGCTATCAAGGCCGTGTTCGAGGCGTGGCGGCACCACCTGGAGGGGGCCCGGCATCAGATGGAGGTCTGAACGGACCATCGGAACCTCGAGCACCTCACCATGGCTCGGAAGTTGAACCAGCGGCAGATCCGGTGGTCGCTGTTCTTCGCCCGGTTCAACTTCCGCGTAACCTATATACCCAGCGGCCACAACCGGAGAGCGGGCGCCCTGTCCGGTAAGCCGGAGTACCCTCTTCCTCAACGGACAGTGCTGCCGGCGGAAGCCTTGGCCGCCGCCCGGGAACCGGTGGACTTACGGGCCCGGGTGCGAGAGGCGCAGCTCCAAGACGCCTGGTCTCAGCAGTGGCGAGCGGAGGCGGGCCCCACGTCTCCATGGACATTGGAAGATTACGTGCTCAAGTTCCGGGGGCGGTTGTATGTGCCCACGGGACCGCTCCATCCCTCGTCCTGGCCCAGTGCCACGACAACCCTGCCGCGGGCCATTTCGGGTTTTTCAAGACTCTCAACCTGGTGAGGCGGACCTTCTGGTGGCCCCAGGTGTGGCATGACGTCCATGCCTATGTGACGTCCTGCGTGCCGTGCCGGCAAGCCAAGGCCGCCACGGGGCCCCCTCCTGGTCTCCTCCAGCCCTTGCCAACTCGTGACAGACCCTGGGGGGGCAATTTCCATGGACTTCCTGAAGGACCTACCGCTGTCCTCGGGGTTCACCACGGTGCTGGTGGTGGTGGACATGCTCACCAAGATGGCACACTTCATCCCGTGCCGCGGGCTGCCCACCGCCACCAAGACGGCCCGTCTCTTTTTGCAGCACGTCTTCCACGGCTGCCGGACAGGGTGGTGTCGGACCGTGCAGTTCACGGCTCGCTTTGGAAGAGCCTGATGGCGCATTGGAGGTGCAGGTGTGCCTGTCGTCCGCACCATCCGGAGACCGCGGCGGAGAGAAGGTCATTGGCGTCCAGCAGTACCTCCGTGCTTCGTGAACCAACAGCAGGACAACTGGGCCGATACCTGTCCCTGGCGGAGTTCGCTTTCAACAACTCCCAACACACCTCCACCCAGACCACCCCGCTCCTGGCCAACTTGGGGTACCATCCATGGCTCTTCCTCTGGCGCCGGACTCGGTTCCCGAGACACAGTCCTTTCTCCGTTGCATGTGGTCCAGCAGATGGTGCCGGCAGCTGAATCGGGCAAGGAGGACTACAAGCGGTCGCCGATCGCTCCGACGGGCAACACCGCTGGTGGTCGGAGACCGCGTGTGGCTCTCAAAGCATCTCCGTCCGACCGCGGCGAAGAAACTGGACCACCGGTTCATCGGTCCGTTCCCGTCCGAGGCGGTCATCAATCCGTGGCCTACCGCTGACTCTGCAGCATGCGGATCCATCCCGCCTTCCACTGGTCCTTGCTGGTCCCTGAGGCCCGCCGTGTCCTCTCCTGCCCCGCCACCGCGCTGTGACGGATGGGGCGGAGGAGTACGAGTGCATACACGATTCCGCTGGCTGAAGGGGCCCAATACCTGGTGTGGCATACGGACCGAGTTCACCTGGGTCACGCCTCCGACGCCCATGCCCCGGACCTGGTGCGGCCTTCCACGAGCAGAACCCGGCCCGACCGCATCCCGATCCAGCCCGGGGAAGGGCCCTGCGGTGAGGGATAGTGTGTTGCCCGCTTCCTCAGCCGGGCCTTCTTATCTGCTTCCAACACTGAGGAATGTATGCCTCGGCCCCAGCCCTGGCTCCATGCCCAGACAAACTGCAGAAGGAGAATGCCCCTGCCCCAGCCCTGGCTCCATGCCCAGGCAAACGGAGCAGCTAGACTCCCTCCCCACAGCATGTGAGCCTGAGGAGGTCAATTACCAACAGCTGATTGGAGTGACCGCATCAGAAGAATTGATAGGCGGAGGCAACAGAAGGAAGGGAGGGGCAGGCCTATAAGTGCTGAGTCATGGAGCCACACCCATGGCCTATATAAGGATCTGCTTTTTGGCAGTCTCTGAGTCAGGCAAAGTCAACTTATCTTGCTGAAGTCACTTTCTGGTCTCCTGCCTGCCTTGAGGACTTTGCTAGACTTAGAGCTGCAGAGGCACCTGATTCGGATTTCCTGACCCGCCAGCGGAGGAGTGACACGACAAATGCCTATGCTAGAATGTAAAATGTATAAAAGTCACACCTGACATAACTCTTCAGACTTCTATGAATGGAGAACATTCGCAAATAAACCTGAGTTCTCCAACCTTCATGGTTTATTTATTTATTTATTTATTTATTTTGTCACAACAATATATGTAGTATCATACAGATTATATGTATATAAATATATGGGTAAATATTGAGTTATATATATATATAGGAAGAAGAAAAAGCAATAGCAGATAGGCTCTTTCTGTAATCAATACCTTAAATGAGGTCAATAGTAGAAAGTTTCTGTTAAACTAGATTATGGAAGAGACCTGAGTCATAAAGATGAATTGATGATTCACAGAACCATATTTTCTGCAATCTAGATTGCGCCATTAAGTTTAAATCTATTGGTTGCCTAGTATTATTGCAATTAAATTGAGTCTTAACAGAAGGACATTACAATAGATGATTCAGAGTTAAACTTAGGTCTTGAAGAGAGTTCAAGTTTTAAGCTGATTTCAAGTCTGTTGGGATAAGGAGGAGAGGAATGGAGAACTCTTCTTGAAAATAGGACATTCAATTGTATTGATGTCAGAGATGTGGTGAGGATTCCAAAAAAGGTATTCTAGAATTGGTCTAGCCAATGTTTTATATGCTTTGGAGGAAAGAAGGTGCAAGATTAGGTTTACAAACAAAAGAAGGAGGTTTGGCACTGATTTGATATGAAAAGAAGGTCTTGACTTCCTGTTTGGAATCAGAATGGTGATCTTTAATCACCAACCTCTGATTATGTGGAATCGCTAGGACAGCTTAAATCTGCTGTCCATGTTCAAAACCTCTTTGGGAGAAGAAGAGTGAGCTGAGGGCAGAGGTTGAATTTAAAGCCCTGAGAGGGGTTGAAGTCCTCCAGCAACCCAAGAGCTCCAGATCCGAGGATTTTTCTGCTTTGGAACCAATCACCACGACCAAACACCAGATTTATTTTGGACAATAAAGGATTATACCGGACAGAACGAAAAGGGGGAGAACTTTATGCAGCTGCCAATTATTTTGTAACAAGCTTGAAAAAAAAGAAAATGGAGGCGATAAGTTAACGAGTGAAAGAGTGATACTAGCTTTGCCGCCTGCCGTAAATTGCATGTTATTTGCTACTTTAACTCTTTAACTGCTGCCTGCTGATAGAATCTAGGAGATTTTTAAATATTGCTTTAAAAGACTGTGTTTCAGAGGTTAAGAAGATTTAAACTGAATATTGTTGGAAATAAATAAATAATTTTATAGATGGCAGCCAAACAATTAAAGTCCACTGTAACAAAGGCTCTGGAATCATCAGCGCCTCCAGCTCATACAGTGGAGACTAGAACATTGAATGAGGCTACAAGAGAATTTAAAGACTTTATGCAAGAAAATTTAAAGTAATAACTGATGAGATGTCTGAAATGAAAGAGCAGATATCAGAAATGGGAAATAAAAGTTAAGGAAGGATTTGTAATTGGTACAAAGTTTGGCAACAAATGTGATTTTATTGAAGAGGAGGAAATTAAGCAACATAATTCAAAATTAGAAAATAAAATGGCTGAATTTCAAAGTAAAATGGAAAAAACAGATGATGAAATAATTTTGATACAATATAGAAATATGGAATTTGCTCTAAGAATTCATGGTCTGAAAGAGAATAAAGAAGAGGATTTAAGGGAAATTTTTTCTGAAGTATTTGCTGAGATATTAGCAGCTTGTCCAGTGATGTATTATCAAATTGATAAATATATGTGAATTCTGGATAGCAAGGCAAAAAAGTTGCCAAGGGATGTTGTTATTTATTTTACAAATAGAACAGTGAGAAATCAGATTTGCAAGCATATAAAGAAGATTCAGATTGCTGGTCAAGATATTTTAATAAAGGAAATTCACCAAAATGTTAAGGGCTAGGAAGGAATTTGCCTTCCTGAATGAACTTAAAAACGTCAGATTGAATATAGATGGATATTCCAACTGGTATAATAGTATATTATGCAGGAAAGTACATCGTCTCAATACAGTTGGAAAAGCAAGAGAATTTTATGTTGAGGCATTAAAAGTTGGAAGTCTTCCTCCATTGGAAGCTAGAAAGGAGACTGAAGTGAAGGAAGAGAAGTGAAGGTACAAGAACAGATTGTGATGGAAGAAGATTTATTACAAGTGTTGGAAATACCTACACGGGTTCAGACTCAAAAGAACCTGATAAGAGCTGCTGCTAAACAAGGAACAAGAGATGAAGGCCAACAACAACTGGCAACTACTACAACGGAAACAGTGGAGGAGCAAGGCCTAAAGCAAAATGTGATCTGGCTAGTGTTCCTGCAAATAATGGCAATTAAACTATTATGGAATGTTAGGTTTGAATTCACCGCAGAAGAGAAGGAGTATTTCACTATTTGAAACAATTTAAAATGACATTACCTGTTTACAAGAAACACATTAGATCTTTGACCAGAAATATTTGATAAATTAAACTGAGTACATTTTGTGCCTCCTTGGAGTGGTTTAGTTATATATATAAAGAAGAATATATCAGCAAAATTAATTGAGGTAGATAAGCAAGGAAGATACATTGCTATTGTTGTGACCCAAGTTCCTGGACCCGGACTCCTGGACTCGGATGATTCAGAAAGTGAGGGAGAAGACCTGGCCAGCCCTGCTTCTTTCCCTCCCTGGCACCCACTCAAAGGGAGGAGGAGGGGCCGGCAAAGCCTGATTCCCTGGAGCCTCCTTCTGATTTGGCAACGCCCCAAGAACAGTTTTGGAGTGATGCAAGATTACGAAGACGTGACCGGCGTGCGCAGCAGCGGAAGAGTTGGGAAAGTCATAATTGTCATGCAGTGACATCTGCAGAGACTATAAATAGGAGGCGGACTTCCTGGTTTTTGTCTTGGACAAAGTAATGAATTCGGGCAACTGTTTCATGGAGGGAAGAATATATTCGTGAGTAATTCTGGCCTTATCTATAATTTCCTTGTTATCTCCAGAAACTTGGCAGGCCCGTGGGTAGACGTGCCAGGACATTTATATCTATGTAAATAAAAGAAAAAGAGGCCTCTGACTGGACTCTTTGCTGGGAGTATTGGGAGGGAAACAGAACATTTTGTCCAAGACCTGACTAAAACATCTTCCACCAAAGATGGATCAGCAGCAGGTACAGCAGTTACAGCAGCTACAAGCGCTAATCAACAGCTCCAGCAGCAAGTGGCTCAGGCCAACTTGCTGCCAGGAATGCCTGCAGCCCCCATCCTCCCACCTCCTCGCCGCAAGTGCCCGATAACCGTGCGGATAAGTTTTCTGGGCAGCCTGAGATGTTCCCGACCTTCTTGGGACAGTGCCAGCTCTACATGGCTATGAGGCCAGAGGATTTCCCAGACGACCGGGCTAAGGTGGCCTCGTGATTAACCTTCTTCCGGCTCGGCTGCTCGATGGGCCACGCCCTCTTGCTCCAGGACAGCCCCTGCTGGCGGACCAACAGCTGGCAGCACTCGCACCATGTATGAGGACCCGTCAATGCTGAGCAACCAGGCGCCTTAAGGAACTCCGAAGGAAACGCCCTGCAGGAGTACATCGCAATTTCATCTTTTGTGCCAGGACTCTGACTGGAATGATGCAGGTGGAGCCCAGGAGGGACTCTCAGAGGAATTGCAAGACGAGCTGGCCCGCATGGAGAGGCGCCCGGACCCTCGACAACTTGGTGCCTTTGTCTCCGCCGATGCCCGCCTGCAACGGCGACCATCCCGTCGCACCCCGGGACCCGCCGTCGACATCTGCACCCACTTCCTGCACCACCAGCACCCAGGGTCGCCCACGTTTGTAACCGCTGAAGAGCCCATGGAGTTGGGAGCGCCAGACCTCGCCTGACAGCCCAGGAGCGGAACCGGAGCGCCAAGGGGATTGTGCCTGTACTGTGGGGAGCCCGCCACCGCCGCTTGCCCCAGAAAGCGCACGACGCCGGTCCCCGAATCACAGCGTGACCAATCGAACGGAGCAGGCCCGACTGGGAAACCCTAGGTCGGCACGATTAAGCCCCCACTGACGTTGGAAGTAGACTCTGGGCCCCTCGCATCTGATTCTGGACACACGGATATGGTTGGGAACCAGTCGGACGGGCTCCAGGCGCATGCGCTGGTGGACTCAGGGGCCACAACAAACTTTATGGACCAGGCCTTTGTGACCCAGTTTGCGGTCCCGTGGTTCCGTGGACCCTCGGGTAGAGACAATTGATGGAAGAACTGGTGTCCGGCCCATTAAATTCGCCACCCAGCCTTTGCGCCTGGCTATTGGGGACCATGAGGAGGCGATCCAGTTTTATGTCACGGCGGACCTTCATTTTCCCTTGGTCCTGTTGGCCTGGCGGACCCACGATCCTCAGGTGGCCTGGTCGAACGCCATCTCTTTCCCGAGTCTGCAGTGCGTGATCACATCCGCCACACCTGTGCCGGCCAGAACCCCCACTGCCATCACCTTGCCTCCTGAGCTGACGGACTTCGCCAACGTGTTCAGCGAGAAGGAGGCGGACACCCCGATCGCCCCACGATTGCCCGTGGACCTTCTGCCCAACGCACCACTGCCTGTGGACGCCTGTATTCCATGTCGGAGGTTACGCCCTCAGGGACTTCCTGGACAAAAACCTGGCCCGAGGGTTCATCCGCCTTCAAAGTCCCTCTCGGCCCCGGTCCTCTTGAAGAAGAAGACAGGAAAGTGCCTGAAGGACTCCATCCCATCACTGGGAGTCCAGGTGCTTCAGCAAGCGGCGCTTTGGATTCGTATTAGTGGTCCATGGGATTTGAAATTACGAACTTGATGGTCCCTGAGATCCAAAATATTGGGGACCCCTGGTCTAGGACCACTGATGGCTAACCTTTTTGCCATTGCGTGCCGGGCGGGGGGGGGTCACACACATACATGCCCACTCCCACAATTCTAACGCAATCCCTCCCCACTTCTGGCATGTGATGGCCCATTAGGCCCGTTTTTCTTTCTCACCTGGCTCCAGGGCCTCCCTGGGAGGCTGAAAACAGTCCATTTGACAACTTCCGGTGGGACCGGAAAGCCCGTTTCCCCAGATGTGCCAATATGACATCTCTAATAAAATTGTTGTGACCCAGGTTCCTGGACCCGGACTCCTGGACTCGGATGATTCAGAAAGTGAGGGAGAAGACCTGGCCAGCCCTGCTTCTCTTGAGCCCTTTCCCTCCCTGGCACCCACTCAAAGGGAGGAGGAGGGGCCGGCACAGCCTGATTCCATGGAGCCTCCTGCTGATTTGGCAACGCCCCAAGAACAGTTTTGGAGTGATGCAAGATTACGAGACGTGATCGATGCAGCAGCGAAGAGTTGGGACAAAGCCAAGTCATAATTGTCATGCAGTGACATCTGCAGAGACTATAAATAGGAGGCGGACTTCCTGGTTTTGTCTTGGACAAAGTAATGAGTTGGCGAGCTAAGAATTGGCAGCTAACTGTTTCAATGGAGGGAAGAATATATCGTGAGTAATTCTGGCCTTATCTATAATTTCCTCGTTATCTCCAGAAACTTGGCAGGCCCGTGGGTAGACGTGGCCAGGACATGTATCTATGTAAATAAAAGGAAAAAGGAAGGCCTCTGACGGACTCTTTGCTGGGAGTATTGGGGAAGGGAACAGAACATTTTGTCCAAGACCTGACTAAAACATCTTCCACCAAAGATGGATCAACAGCAGGTACAGCAGCAGTTAGAGCAGCTACAAGCGGCTAATCAACAGCTCCAGCAGCAAGTGGCTCACTTGGCAGGCCAACTTGCTGCCAGGAATGTGCCTGTAGCCACCCCCCCCACCCTCCCACCCCTCCTCCTCGTCGCAAGTGCCCGATAACCGTGCCGGATAAGTTTTCTGGGCAGCCTGAGATGTTCCCGACCTTCTTGGGACAGTGCCAGCTCTACATGGCTATGAGGCCAGAGGATTTCCCAGACGACCGGGCTAAGGTGGCCTTCGTGATTAACCTTCTTTCCGGCTCGGCTGCTCGATGGGCCACGCCCCTCTTGCTCCAGGACAGCCCCTGCTGGCGGACCAACAGCGGGCAGCACCTGCGCACCATGTATGACGACCCGTTCGAATGCTGACGGCAACCAGGCGCCTTAAGGAACTCCGTCAAGGAAACGCCTGCAGGAGTACATCGCAATTTCGTCTTTGTGCCAGGACTCTGACTGGAATGATGCAGCGCTGGTGGACGCGTTCAGGAGGGACTCTCAAAGGAATTGCAAGGCAGCTGGCCCGCGTGGAGGCGCCCGCGGACCTCGACAACTTGGTGCCTTTGTCTCCGCCTCGATGCCCGTCTGCAACGGCGACCATCCTCGCACCCCGGGACCCGCCGACATCTGCACCCCACTTCCTGCACCACCAGCACCCGGTCGCCGCTTTGTAACCGCTGCGGAAGAGCCCATGGAGTTGGGAGCGGTCAGACCTCGCCTGACAGCCCAGGAGCGGATCCGGAGGCGCCAAGGAGGATTGTGCCTGTACTGTGGAGAGCCCGGCCACTTTGCCGCTTCTTGCCCCAGAAAGCGAAGTGGGGCACGCACACCGGTCCCCGAATCACAACGTGACCAATCGGGAAACAGAGCAGGCCCGACCTCTGGGAAACCCTAGGTCGGGCACGTACTAAGCCCCCACTGGACGTTGCGGAAGTAGACTCTGGGCCCCCTCGGCATCTGATTCTGGACACACGGATATGGTTGGGAAACCAGTCGGACGGGCTCCAGACGCATGCGCTGGTGGACTCAAGGGCCACAACAAACTTTATGGACCAGGCCTTTGTGACCCAGTTTGCGGTCCCCGTGGTTCTGGTGGACCCTCCGATGCGGGTAGAGACTATTGATGGACGAGAACTGGTGTCCGGCCCCATTAAATTTGCCACCCAGCCTTTGCGCCTGGCTATTGGGGACCATGAGGAGGCGATCCAGTTTTATGTCACGGCGGACCTTCATTTTCCCTTGGTCCTTGGGATGGCTTGGCTTCGGACCCACGATCCTCAGGTGGCCTGGTCGCGGAACGCCATCTCTTTCCCGAGTCTGCAGTGCGTCGACCACATCCGCCACACCTGTGCCGGCCAGAACGTCCCCACCGCTGCCATCACCTTGCCTCCTGAGCTGACGGACTTCGCCGACGTGTTCAGCGAGAAGGAGGCGGACCGACTACCCCCGCATCGGCCCTACGATTGCCCCGTGGACCTTCTGCCCAACGCACAACTGCCTGTGGGACGCCTGTATTCCATGTCGGAGCCCGAGTTGGCCGCCCTCAGGGACTTCCTGGACAAAAACCTGGCCCGAGGGTCCATCCGGCCTTCAAAGTCCCCTCTCTCGGCCCCGGTCCTCTTCGTGAAGAAGAAGACAGGGGACTTGCGCCTGTGCTGTGATTACCGCCGGCTAAATGCCATTACGGTACAAAATCGCTACCCCCTGCCGCTCATCCCGGAGCTACTGGAGAGGTTGCGGGAGGCCACGATCTTCACCAAGCTCGATCTCCGGGGGGCCTACAACCTGGTGCGGATGCGAGAAGGAGACGAATGGAAGACGGCATTCGGCACCCGATACGGACATTACGAATACACTGTCATGCCATTTGGGTTGACCAACGCTCCCGCCGTTTTCCAGCACTTCATGAACGACGTGTTCCGAGACAGGTTGGATCGGTTCATGGTTATCTACCTGGCCAACATCCTGATTTACTCCCGGTCCAGGGAAAGCCACCTTCGACACGTCGGTCTGGTTCTGCAACGCTTGCGGGAGCAACAACTCAATGCAAAGCTGGAGAAATGCGTCTTCTTCCGGACTTCCATAGAATTCCTCGGGCATATCATCTCGCCCGAGGGCATAGCCATGGACCCATGTAAAGTAGAAGCTTTGTGTAGCTGGGAAGCCCTCGTCGGGTAAAGGATGTTCAGCGCCTGCTGGGCTTCGCCAACTACTTCCGGACCTTCATCCCGGGCTTCGCCACACTGACGGCTCCACTTACCCAGCTCCTCAGGAAGAAGGTTGCGTTCCAGTGGGGTCCCCCGCAGCAAGAAGCATTCACAGCCCTCAAGAAAGCCTTCGTCACGGAACCCGTCCTAAGGCATCCCGACCCGCTCCGGCCTTTTATGGTGGAAACGGACGCGTCCAATGTGGCTCTGGGAGCGGTGCTGCTACAGGCTCCGACGAATGGTGGCACACTTTTTCCCTGCGCTTACTACTCCCGGAAACTCAATCCTTCCGAGTGCAACTACACTATCTGGGAAAAAGAGTTGCTGGCTATCAAGGCTGCATTCGAGGCTTGGCGACACCATCTGGAGGGGGCCCGACATCAGGTGGAGGTCCGAACGGACCATCGGAATCTCGAGCACCTCACCACAGCTCGGAAGTTGAACCAGCGGCAGATCCGGTGGTCATTGTTTTTTGCCCGGTTCAACTTCCGCGTGACCTACATTCCCAGCGGTCACAACCGGAGGGCGGATGCCTTGTCCCGCAAGCCAGAGTACCTCTGCGTCAAGGACTCCCTTCCTCCACGGACAGTGCTGCCGGCAGAAGCCTTGGCCGCAGCACGGGAGCCAGTGGACTTGCGGGCCCAGGTGCGAGAGGCGCAGCGCCAGGACGCCTGGTCGCAGCAAAGGAGAGCGGAGGTGGGCCCCACGTCTCCTTGGACCTTGGAGGAGGACTTACTCAAGTTTCGGGGGCGATTATATGTGCCCACAGGACCACTCCGAGCCCTCGTCATGACCCAGTGCCACGACAACCCTGCAGCAGGACATTTTGGGTTCTTCAAGACCCTCCACCTGGTGACACGGACCTTTGGTGGCCCAGTGCGGCATGATATACATGCCTACGTGACATCCTGCGTACCGTGCCGGCAAGCCAAGACCGCCACGGGGCCCCTCCCGGCTCCTCCAACCCTTGCCGACACCCGACAGACCCTGGGGCGATCTCTATGGATTTCCTGACAGACCTGCCGCCGTCCTCTGGGTTCACCACGGTGCTGGTGGTGGTGGACATGCTCACCAAGATGGCACACTTCATCCCATGCCGCGGACTGCCCACAGCCGCAAAACGCCCGTCTCTTTCTGCAGCACATCTTCCGCCTCCATGGTCTACCGGACAGGGTGGTTTCGGACCATGAGTTCAGTTCACAGCCCGCTTCTGGAAGAGCCTGATGGCGCGTTGGACGTGCAGGTGTGTCTGTCGTCATCGCACCATCCGGAGACCGACGGGGGTACAGAGAAGGTCATCGGTATACTGGAACAGTATCTCCGTTGCTTCATCAACCAGCAACAGGACAACTGGGCCGACTACCTGTCCCTGGCGGACTTTGCTTTTAACAACTCTCAGCACACCTCTACTCAGATGACCCCATTCTTTGCCAATGTGGGGTACCATCCGCGGCTCTTCCCTCTGGCACCACCGGACTCTCCTGTTCCTGAAACGCAGACCTTCCTGACGGAATTGCATGCGGTCCAACAGTTGGTACGTCAGCAGCTGAATCGGGCAAAGGAGGACTACAAACGGTACGCCGACCGCTCCCGATGGGCAACGCCCCCGCTGGCAGTTGGAGACCGGGTGTGGCTCTCCACCAAACACCTCCCGTCCGACCGCCCAGTAAAGAAGTTGGACCACCGATTCATTGGCCCGTTCCCTGTCGAGGCAGTCATCAACCCGGTAGCCTACCGACTGACCCTGCCACGATCCATGCGGATCCACCCCGTTTTTCACCGGTCCCTTCTAGTTCCTGAGGCCACACTGAGTCCCCTTCGGTGCCCAACAGCACCCGTCACTTTCGCCGAGGACGGATCGGAGGAATACGAAGTCCACAGCATACGAGACTCCCGCTGGCTGAAGGGTCGTTTCCAATATTTGATCGCGTGGAAGGGGACTGATTTCTCCTGGGTAGATGCCTCCGACGTTCATGCCCCTGACCTGGTGCAGGCCTTCCATGAGCAGAACCCAGCCCGACTGCATCCCGATCGTCAGCCCCGGGGGAAGGGCCCTGCGGTGAGGGATAGTGTTGTGACCCAGGTTCCTGGACCCGGACGCCTGGACTCGGATGATTCAGAAAGTGAGGGAGAAGACCTGGCCAGCCCTGCTTCTCTTGAGCCCTTCCTCCCTGGCACCCACTCAAAGGGAGGAGGAGGGCCGCACAGCCTGATTCCATGGAGCCTCCTGCTGATTTGGCAACGCCCAAGAACAGTTTTGGAGTGATGCAAGATTACGTGAGCGTGATCGCCGTGCGCAGCAGCGGAAGAGTTGGGACAAAGCCAAGTCATAATTGTCATGCAGTGACATCTGCAGAGACTATAAATAGGAGGCGGGACTTCCTGGTTTTTTGTCTTGGACAAAGTAATGAGTTGGCGCGAGCTAATGAATTGGCGCGAGCTAACTGTTTCAATGGAGGGAAGAATATATTCGTGAGTAATTCTGGCCTTATCTATAATTTCCTCGTTATCTCCAGAAACTTGGCAGGCCCGTGGGTAGACGTGGCCAGGACATGTATCTATGTAAATAAAAGGAAAAAAGGAAGGCCTCTGACGGACTCTTTGCTGGGAGTATTGGGGGAAGGGAAACAGAACAAAAATGTGACTTTGAGGAAATCCAAGCCTCAAGAGTTTTCTTTCGTTGAGGGTATTACTTGAAACCCTGACATTCTATTCTGTTCTGTAAAGGGAAATAGAATTGAAAGAAATATAAACCCCCATGAACAAAAATTGCTACACGCCCAACAATGTAGATGTAGTCCTGGACTTGTGACCGCAATTGAGATCAACATTTCTGTTGTTAAGTGAAACATTTGTTAAGTGAGTTTTGCCCCATTTTATGACTTTTCTTGCCATGGTTTTTAAGTGAATCACAGAGGTTATTAATAACACGGTTGTTAAGTGAATCTGGTTTCCCCCTTGATTTTGCTTCTTAGAAGGTTGCAAAGGGATCACGTGACCTGGGGCACTGCGACTGTCATAAATGAGTCAGCTGTGCGACTGAATTTTGATCACGTGACCATAAAGATACTGCAACAGTTGCAAGTGTGAACAACAGTCATAAGCCGAGATTTTCAATTCCGTTATAACTTCGAATGGTCACTGAATGAACTGTTGTAAGTCTAGGACTATCTGAATATCCTTATTTTTTTTAAGGAATACTGTAGCCTCTATGCTCAATTTTCCTTTTTTGATGCTTCCTGTTGTGACCCAAGCCCAAGTAGGTAGGAGGAAACTTAGTCCGTAAAAAAAAACAGCACAATGTTGAGACTAGAAAGAGTGCAGAGAAGAGCAACAAAGATGATTAGAGGACTGGAGGCTAAAACATGAAGAACGGTTGCAGGAACTGGGTATGTCTAGTTTAATAAAAAGAAGGACTAGGGGAGACATGATAGCTGTGTTCCAATATCTCAGGGGTTGCCACAAAGAAGAGGGAGTCGGGCTGTTCTCCAAAGCACCTGAGGGTAGAACAAGAAGCAATGGGTGGAAACTGATCAAAGAAAGAAGCAACTTAGAACTAAGGAGAAATTTCCTGACAGAACAATTAATAAGTGGAACGACTTGCCTGCAGAAGTTGTGAATGCTCCAACACTGGAAATTTTTAAGAAAATGTTGGATAACCATCTGACTGAGATGGTGTAGGGTTCCTGCCTAGGCAGGGGGTTGGACTAGAAGGCCTCCAAGGTCCCTTCCAACTCTGTTGTTATGTTAACTTTCTTAGAACAGCTGGCACCTGGCTTGCAGGGACTGGGCCAGAGGTGCAGAGTTGGAAGGAAGTTGGAGGTCTTCTAGTCCTGCCTAGGCAGGAAACTACACCACTTCAGACAAATGGTTTATCTTTCCCCACTTTGTGCTGCAATTTGCAACAATCCCAAGACACACAAGTTCCAAGAGAGGTTCCTGGTCCTCGTCTTCTGCCCACTCTGACTGTTCTTTTTCTTCAGCGTCATTCAGCAGGCACAAGAGACGGATCGCCCAAGGTCCTCCGTTGTGAGGCTGAGCGTCACGATTTGAGAAAGGCAGCTGTATGTAGTGAATTAAAAAATAAAAATTGACAGAAATCTCCATTTTTCCAGATTGTGGCTTCCCTGCTTGTGTTCCATCTTCTTTCACTTAAGACCAAAGTTCTCAACAACCGCAAGACACAAGCTGTGTTTCCCAGAGAGCCTCCTGGTCCTTCTCTTCTGACTGACCGGCTGTTTCTGGCAGGATTTGGGCCGTTTTGAGGCCTTCTCTAATCTCTGCCCAGCTTTTAGGGCGGTTCTTCTTGAGGGAAGTGAGTTCAAATCCTCCAAAGTGATTTTTCTCCATCTCCACAAACGGTTCCTGGACAGGAAAGAGAAGAAGATCGAGAAAGCGCAGCCTCTGGAAACGTCGAAGCCTTTTGTCTGCCAGGAAGCCATGGAGAGGGGCTTTTCCCCCTACTCCCAAGCCCATCATTCCCGCCCTCTCCCTTCCCCTCAGACGCGCTCCTCTTTCCCGCCCTTTCTACAATCCTGGAACTTTGCCCCTAATCCACCAGGGGGCGTCCTCTCCTACGAGACGGTAACGTCATGCGCTTCCCCATTGGTCCACTGGGCGGTGAACGTCACAACTGCCTTTCCAGAGACTAGGAAGGAAATGACATCACAAACGCTTGCCGCTCTAGGACGCCGCACTCGCTCTCCTTAACCCCTGGGGCTCCGCAGGAGGCGGAGAGGCTGCGGGAGAGTCTGGCGGGGGGAGATCCAGACGTTCTCCGGGTGAGTTGGGGGCTCTTCCCGGGCAAAGGGAGGCGGAGGAGAGACCCTGCCCTCCTTCGGTCCCATGCTCCCCAGCCGCCCTCTCCATGCGAAGAGCCCGAGGGGGGGGGGAGGAGGGTCGGCCTTGGGAAGCCCCAGCAGGAGAGGAGAGAAGCCGGGCGAGGAGGAGGCAGGATTCGCACCAGGCTCCCCGAGGGCCCCTTCTTGTCTCCGGAGGGGGAGAGAAGCCGGGCGGCCTCTCCAGCTGCCTCCTTCCCGGCCCTGCGCTGGGATGAGCCGCTCGGGGCTCCAGGCAGGTTGGGTGAAGGTTGTTCAGTGACTGAATTCCACTTTTTAATTCTTTCTAATTATTTTTCTTCCCATCTCAGATACAGAAACTTGAAGCCATTTGTAATCTTTGCAAGGCAAACTTTTCTCTTGCTGGGAAAAAATAAATAACTTGGAGGGATCAGAGTCCTGAGGTGCCAGAAATGGTCCCGTGAAGGAAAAGGCATCTGGAGACCCAGAACAGTCCTTGGAGCCATTTGGAGTTGCTGTGCAGGAGAGAGAAAGGATGGAGACACAACCTTTGGGAAAGGAGGGAGCCGGAAAAGGCCCTTCAGCTGCTCAGCCTGGGAAGCTCTGGACAAGGACTGGGCAGGAGATCCTGGAGGAAACCATCCTCCCTTCAAGTTCAGCCCTGGAGCTTCATCCAATATCGGGAGGCTGAGGGTCCCGAGGACTTTGCAGCCGACTCCATGACTTTGCAGGCGATGGCTGAGATCAGAAAAGCACACCAAAGCCCAGATGCTGGACCTGGTGGTTCTGGAGCAGTTCCTGGCTCTTCTGCCCCGAGATGGAGAACTGGGTGAGGAGTGTGGAGCAGAGACCAGCTCCCAGGCGGTGGCCCTGGCTGGAAGGCTTCCTCCTGAGCCAGGCGGAGGAGCAGAAGAGCAGGTCGAGATGCAGGTGAGACACTTTAGGGAGCTCAAAAGACAACAGAGAATGTGTTTGAATACTTCACCCTCCTTCCCAAACCTCTGACATTCATAATAGGTGGCAATGTCCCACCTATTCTTGTAGGACATTGTTCCATTGTTTTCTCACTCAATCACTGATGGATATTGGGGGCTTTGAGGTTGTGTTCAATATAGAATCCACTTTATGTGTGATGTATTTTAATTCTGCTTTTCCTTCCTTCCTCTATTGAAGTGCTGCACTGTGGAGATCAGAGATCCTGAGGAAAGAAGAAACCATCAAATCCTCAGGAGCTATTTTTGGAGGATCCTTGGGAGGATCAAAGTCAGGACACCTCAGGAGGTAATTGAAGATCCTATGATTACCCATCTGTCTTACCTTCGCTCTCTTCTCTTCTACAGAATACCTCCCCTATTTATAGTTCTCAGACAAATTGCATCTTCAGATAATTGACCCTCTTTAGGTGAGTTTTCCTGGGAAGGGAGATTGTACCTGAAGCCTGCCAATTTCGAAAGATAAATTGCATTTGTTCCCAGTTGGATGAAGCGTGGTTCCTGTCCAGTAGCCCCTTTATTATCTGGGAATGGTTTCACCCTGTTGCTCCTGAGGAAGTAGACAGGGCAGGATCCTAGGAAGATACATGCATGGTACTCTCCTGGGGTGGCTTGAGATGGGAGTCCTTGTGCTATTCAGCCCACTTCCTTCCTCTGCAGCTGCTCTCAGTCAGTGTTGATAGGAGGATTCAGCCTTGTCCACTGCTGCTTCAACTATTCTCCGCTCCTCTTTGATATGAAACTGCTTTATAAGATCATCACAGCATGGACCGAGATATCTTGCATGTCTCGGCTCATGGTGGTTAAACGATATGTCCTCCTCTTGCAGTGCCTGAGGCTGTTGAGCTGGATCAAGTTGAAACTAAAGCCTGGAGAAGTGGCTCTGGGTTTTTTGTTCCAAGGAGGACCTCTGGTCTTGGATGGGATGGCACTACCCAAACAGACCCTGTGTGAATTGGGTTTTCTTTAGACTCACTCCTGCTTGGAGGTGGCGGATTTCCAGGAGGGCCTTTCTTACTTGGGCACAGTTACACCTTCCTGGGCTGACAATCCCTACTCAGTCACTCATGTCCTGTCACACCATTCTTGACTATTGAACCGCTCAGGAGCTCCAGTTGGTAAAAGGAGTATTTATTTTATTTTATTTTATTTTATTTATTTATGATTTATTTAGTTTATTTATTTATTTATTTATTTATTTTTATTGATTGCATTTATATACCCTTCTCAAGGACTCAGGGGTTAATAAATTAAAGGATACAATAAATACCTTAAAACAGACTAAATTTATGTAAATAGTGGTCAAAATATTAAAAACTAAATAATCAAAACTAAAACCCCATTTAAATTACTTAATCAGGCTAGCCCAGCTCGATGGAATAAAAGAGTCTTCAGCTCACGGCGGAAGTTGAGTTGCGGGGAGGCAGCTGGTTCAGAGGCAGGAGCCCCCAGAGAAGGCCCCTGGGGGGTGCCAGTGACATTGTTTCTGACGGCACCCCAGAGGCCCTCCTGTGGGAGCGCTGGTCGTGGAGGCTGTTTGTGGCAGTAGGCGGTCCCGTAAATAGCCGGTCCTAAATGGAGCGCTTTAAAGGTGGTAATCAACACCTTCTTGCACCGAAGACCACGGAAGCCAGTGCAGCCGCACAGGAGAGGTGTTATATGGGAGCCACGAGGTACTCCCTCTATCACCCGTGCAAGCATTCTGGACCATTTGAGCTTCGGATGCTCTTCAAAGCCCCATGTGCATTGCAAGTCCAGGCGAGATGTACGAGGGCATGGGTGACTGTCAGAACCCAGTCCAGAAAGGGACGCAACTGGCGGATCAGGCGAACCTGATAAAAGCCCCTGGCGGCGGCCGTCAAATGATCTTCAAGAGACAGCCTGCATCCAGGAGGGCAGTGCTACCCTCTGTGGCCAATGACTCCCCAATAGTCAGCAATGGAGTAAGCTGGCTGCCGGGAAGCTGGCATCACAGCCACTGGTCTTCAAGGATTGAGCTGAAGTCTGTTCCTCCCCATCCAGACCTGGGCTTCCAGACACCAGGACATGGCTCAGACCTCTGGGGTGGCCTGGGTGGATATGTACAACTGGGTGTCACCAGCGACAGATGACAACTCACACCAAAGCCACGGATGATCTCACCCAGTGGCTTCATATAGATGTTGAAGAAGGCGGAGGACCACTGTGGCACCCCACATAGGGCGCCTTTGGCGTGATCTCTGCCCTCTGCCAACACCGTCTGCGGCCGGTGAGATAGGAGGAGAACCACCGATGTGACCCACTCCCATCCCCTGAGCCGTCAGCAGGATACCATGGTTGATGGTGAAAGCCTGAGAGATCTAATAGGACTAGAGGAACAACCCTGTCCAGCCCTCCAGAGATCATCAACCAGCGACCAAGCCGTCTCTGTGCTGTAACCGGGCGGGCCGGACTGGAATGGTCTAGATAGATAGTTTCATCCAGGTATTGAGGGAACTGTACCATCTCAACAACCTTCCATGCGAAGGTTGGAACAGACGATAATTAGATAAAATGCTGGATCCAAGGCTCTTGAGGAGGGGTCTGTCTTTCAGGCGGAAGGAAAACATCCATCAAAGAAGCATTCAATTCCTGAAGCCAGTCAAACTCCTGGGTGGCCAGCACCAACCAGGATTCTGTCCAATAAACATGTGGATTTTGTATCCTGTCCATGTCCTCAGGTCACAGAATAAACTCATCCCAGATGGAAACATCAAGGCGAGCTCCATCTGTGCCCTACCCAATCTGCATCCAACTCTTGAATCAAGCGATTTTATCTGCAGATACCACAAACTCCTCAGCTCGACAGTGATCTTGATGAATAGGAGCGGTCACGAAACAGGCTGGGCGGTTATCTGCAGATGCAATGAGGGTGGAAAAAATACTCGTTTTGCCACCTTCACCACCAGATAGGTCTAATTTGAGACCGCAGTGTCCGGTCAGATTGAGGTGCCTCAATTACTCTCAGGCTTCTCCGGCCTTCATCTCAGCTCCTTGGACCAAGGAGCTGAAGCGGAGCCAGTCAAACCGAGGCACGACATCCAGAGCCCCGCCGCCACTTCCCAGGCAGATGGGTCCCAGTCGAGCCGCAGGCCAAGTCCTCAGGTAGGCCCAAGCTCCATCTGGAACCTCTGGGTCCATCAGGCGCCTGGGGCCGGAACAGTGAGCAGTCCCATCTCCCTGCGCTGGTGGTTGTCGAGTTGAAGGAGAGAATGATACCATGACAATTTAATAACTGTATCCCATTCCAGATCATTCAATCACTGTCCAGAGTGAAAATCAAGTCAGAGTGTTTCCCCGATGTGAGTGGGAGACTAACAGTCAGGTCAGCGTCATGGAAGCCATGAACTCCCGGCTGCCATGGACTCTCACCAGATGGCAGGTTGAAATCTCCCATGACCATAAGTCAGGGGTCTCAACAAGCCATCCCAGCGATTTCCAGCAGCTCGGGCAGGGCTGCTGTCACGACAAGCCAGGTATGTGATCAGCAAGCCCACCTCCCCAGGCCCACTTCACAAGAGGATTCACATCCTATCTGGTACAGTGGTCCCTTGGTTCTAGACTCTTTGATAACAGAACATACTGGGCCTCGGCTGATCAATGCACTGGTGGTACATTTCCCCAGGGAACTCCCCCTGCCCACAGGTCTCCTGTGCCATCAGGTCCACCCCTCTTGGATAAGATCCGAGGATGGCTTTATTTAGCGGACCATGGCTTTGTGCAGACCCAGTGAAAAGTGTCTCCTCTAGGAGCTGCATTGGCTGCCAATGCTTCTGCAATTAAAGGTGTGGTTGTCACCTTTAAAGCCCTTCATGGCTTGGGACCAGGTTATGTGAGGACCATCTCTTACTGGTTACATCTGCAACCCACTATGTGGAGGATGTTGTGTGTCCCATCTCCTAGACACCTGGTGAGACCCAGAGAGGGCCTTCTCCGTGGAGCTTCTCTGGAACATCATCCCCAGATTAGAATGGCTCCCACTCTAGCGCTCTTCTGGAAGCGTTGACCTGTTCTGCCAGGCCTGGGAAAGAGCGGATAAATTAAATGGCTCCAGTGGTGCTGTCAATGCAGGGTGAGTATTTTATTATTTTAATGTATTATATAAGTTCTTTTGTTTGATTATTTTAATATGGGTTTTGTAAGTACCATGCAGATAGGCAGCATTTTGTCTAAAATAAATAAATAAAACAATTATTTATTTTGAAATTATTTATTCCTTACAGAGAAACAAAGAATGAAATTTTCTGATTTTTATGATGGCGATCAAACAGCGGTTGAACCCTAAATCAAGTAAAGGAAAATTATTAATTTCTATTCTCCCTTCAGGAAGTGAAGTGGGTGTGCAGAGTGCTCTCCTTCTATTTCCTTGTTTGGACTGGATTATTTTGTGCCCTTCCACAACATGGACAGCAGAATAGCAGGTTGAAGTTGCTGTCAGTCAACTCTGGTTATCTTATTCTGCTAGTGCTCCTTTTGCCTTTACAAGAAGCACTTTTAAAGTTCTTCAACAATTAGGAATAAACTTTTCACAGTGGTATGAACTGCTGGACCACCTGGTAATTTCAACTCATAGGTACAGATTAACAGTTGGAAGGACCTTGTGTCATCTAGTCCAACCACCCTACACCATTTCTGACAGTTGGCAGTCTAGTCTCTTCTTAAGCTCAGTGATGAAGCTCCCACAACTTCTGAAGGAACGTCTCTTCCATTGGTTGCTCTCACTGTCAAAAAGTCTCCTTATTTCCAGGTTGAACCTCTCCTTGTTCAGTTTCCATCCATTATTCCTTGTCTGGCCTTGTGTTTTGGAAATAGTTTGACCACCTCCTCTCTGTGGCAGTTCCTCAAATATTGGGGCCTGCTAGTCTCCCTGGTCCTTCTCTTCACTAGAGTAGCCATGTCAGTTCCTGCAATGTTCATCTGTTTTAGCCTCCAGTCCCTCATTATCTTGGTTGCTCTTCTCTCTCTCTTTCTAGAGCATCAAATTCTAAGACTTTACTTCTCCCAGAGCAAAGCTGGCTGAATCTTTAGTCCACAAGTCTTACCAATGGTTCTAAGTCTCAGGATCTTTATCATGGCACCAATACTGGATGCAATGTTCCTAAGTGTGGCCTTACCAAGGCATTATAAAGTGGTACTAACACTTCATGATCTTGATTCTATCCTCTTGATGCAGCCTGATTCTGTTGGGTGTTTTCAACAGCATGCTGGCTCATGTTTAAACGATTGTCCACTAGGACTCCAAGATCCCTGTTCACCTACTTTTGAGCCAGGTATCTATTCTGTGCCAGTGGTTGGTTTCTTTCCTAAATGTATTTCTCAGCATTGAATTTCATTTTGTTAGAAGGTGCCAATCTGTCAGTTCTTCTATCTCAAGCCTATCTCCTGGGTGTTGGTATTCCTTCCATTTGGTCTTGTCTGATTTGATGAATTCTTCAATTGTCTAAATCATTGATGATTTTAAAACAAATAGTTCTGCTGCATAAACAGAGGGACAGAATCAAGATCACATGAAGTGTTAATACCACTTTATAATGCCTTGGTAAGCTACACTTGAATATTGTTCAGTTTACGATGTAAAAGATCTTGAGACTCTAAAGAGGAAGAGCAACCAAGGTAATGAGACTGGAGTAAACATATATAGTTGCAGGAACTTATGTCTAGTTTAATGAAAAGAAGGACTAGGGAGACATGATAGCAGTGTTCCAATATCTCAGGGGTTGCCACAAGAAGAAGTCAGCTGTTCTCCAAGCACCTGAGGGTAGAACAAGAAGCAATGGGTGAAAACTAATCAAGGAGAAGCAACTTAGAACCAGGAAATTTCTGACAGTTAACAATCAATAAGTGGAACAACTTGCCTGCAGAGTTGTATGCTCCCACTGAAATTTTAAAGAAAATGTTGATTTTGTCTGCAATGGTGTATTCCTGCCTTCTTGAACAAAGCCTCAGGTCCCTTCAATTCTGTTATTCTGTTATTATGTTTTGTATGTTATGTTATGAAGAGATCATGCGAATCCTCCTGTTCTGTTCTTTTTCCATGTTCAGGAGAGTCTTGTGTCCTTGAGGAGGTGGCTGTATTTCTCTGAGGAGGAATGGTCTCATGGATCCTGCCCAAGCTGCATTGAAGTCATGCTTGAAAACCATCGGAACGTGGTCTCTCTGGGTAAGAGTTTTCTAGTCCCCAATCAGAGAGTTCAAGAAGACAGATTAGTGTTTTTTTAATAAAAACTAACTATAATCAGATATCATCTCCTGGAAAGGAAAAAGAAAGTATCTGGCCTTCTGGTATCCCAGGAAGTTTAGAGTCAGTGTCTCTTTGCTTAGATGCTTTTGGGCCATTCCTTATCTGTATTTTTCCATTTCTATTTGAACTTATCTGTGGAGGATGAAAAGAATGGAGTGTTCTTTTATGTATCCTCTGGAGATCATATGTTATTTGTCCTCTGAAACCTCCCAAATTGTGTGAGAACAGAACTTTCTCATGCTCAGGCCATGGAGGAGGATTCTCCACTCCAATTCAAGAACAGGCCTCTTGAAGTGTGCCTCAGAGCATCTAGGGTACAGGTGATCCTCAGTTGACAGTTCACTAAGTGACCATTCAAGTTATGACCAACTGTCTCCCAAGTACTTAAGACTCAGTCCTGAATAAATGTTACAGCACCGGCCGTCATTCACTATGAGAGCAGAGGCGTTGCAACATGTACCCCCACAACTGGCTGGGACTTACTACGGATGCGAGCTGTCGGTTCCTTTGCCTGCTTGGGTGCCGAGGCCTAAAGTAGTGAGATACACAAGATCAATAGTGGGAAATCTGGCACTAGTCATCTCACATGAACTCATTACACTGCTGCCTCTGTTCTCTGCTAACCAAGGCCTGCAAGCTCCAGGCAAATGCTTTGAAACAAAGGAAGGCCTCTTTGTTTTCAAAGACTTTGCCCTGGATCTCGTGCAGTCCTCAGTTTGTAGAACACAGGACTAAAGTACTGCAGTGTGAGATCCCAAGATCATTAGTGTGAGATCTTGCACTGCTCTTGTGATCTCACACTAAAGTTTAGGCCTCCGTTCTCTGCAACGGAAGCCTGTACCAGATCCGGCCAAAATGCCCTTGCAACCGATGAGTACTTTGGGGCAGAAATAGTCATTCTTGAAGCCTCCCAACCTTTCCGTCTCAGTGCAAAGACATTTACAAGCTAATGGGAGGCTTCAAGCAGGGACTTGCTCAAAGTCTCATCCTGGGATCAAGGCAGCCGGTGGAGTCCTGCCTGCCAGACAAACAGGCCATGGAGCAGCTGCTCCAAGGTACATGGAAGAAAGAGCTTGTTTCAAAATTGTTTCAGTTCTCTCAGGTCTCTGTGAAATTAACCCCAATAAATCTTCTTTTCTCCTTATTCCTCCTTGGATGTTTCCCTGATTATTCCATGACTCAAAACAGACTTTGAGGTTTGCACATATATAGATTGTAAAGAAAGAGATGTTTTCTAGATATTTTCAAAGCTTTCAGGACTCATGAATATAGAAATCATTCTGTCTATATCACCACTGTAAGCATGCAAACATAAATATAGAATTTTGGAAAAATTCAGAAGGAAATTCACTTGACTTCTATGGTTTGATCTTTTCTCTAACCTTGTTATCATTTTCATTTCTCTTTTGCTTTGAAGGTAATAATAGTGGAAGAATCAAGATTCCTGTGAACTATTCCAAGTGATCAATGCTAAAGATGGAACAGAAGTTTGGAAATGGAATTAGAAACCCATGATAGAAACCAGTCAAATGATGGAATCAGGAAAGCTCATCTTCCACTGATGCTCAATACAAAACTTTCATGCGAACAGGAGAAAATAAGGAAAAATATATTGGGAAAAGTTTGAAGCCAATCAAAGCTAAATTACTAGTAAAAGAACACTATTTAAGCCAAAACAAGGAGAAGATGATATAAGACACAACGGAAAAAGTTACAATGTGACATTCATTCTTCTCTTGGAAATAAGTTCCTTACATCTCAAAAAGTGATTGACGCAAAAGAGAACCCTTACAAATGTTTGGAATGTGCATCATGTTTTAGAACAAGCAGGCAACTTATTTCCCATGAAAGGATTCACACTCGGGAGAAGCTATACAAATGCAGAGAGTCTGGTAAAAGGTTCAGAGGACATAGTAATCTTATTTTTCCTAAAAGGATCCACTCAGGAGAGAAACCGTATAAATGCATGAAGTGTGGAAAGACCTTTGCTTATAGTAATGGACTTGCTATCCACAAAATGATCCACATACGGGAAAAACCATTTAAATGCATGGAGTGTGGAAAGACCTTTGCTCAAAGAGGTAATCTTATTTCCCATAAGAGGATCCACACAGGAGAGAAACCATATAAATGCATGGAGTGTGGAAAGACCTTTGCTCAAAGAGGTAATCTTATTCGCCATGAGACGCTCCACACAGGGGAGAAGCCGTATAAATGCATGGAGTGTGGAAAGACCTTTCCTCAAAGAGGTTATCTTATTCGCCATGAGACGCTCCACACAGGGGAGAAGCTCTATAAATGTATGGAGTGTGGAAAGACCTTTGCTCAAATCATCTTCCCATAGAGAATCCACACAGGGAAGCCATAAATGCATGGAGTGTGGAAACATTTGCTAGCAGTGGACTCAGTAAGCACAATAAGCACACAGAAAGTCCTATAAATGCATACAGTGTGGAAAGACCTTTGCTCACAGCGGCAATCTTATTTGCCATAAGAGGATCCACACAGGGGAGAAGCCGTATAAATGCATGGAGTGTGGAAAGACCTTTGCTCAAAGAGGTCAACTTATTCGCCATAAGAGGATCCACACAGGAGAGAAACCGTACAAATGCATGGAGTGTGGAAAGACCTTTGCTTGTAGTAAGCACTATACAAAAGATCCACACAGGGAGAAGCCATATAAATGCATGGAGTGTGGAAGACCTTTGCTCATAGAGCACTTATAAAATGATCCACACAGGGGAAAAGCCATTTAAATGCATGGAGTGTGGAAAGACCTTTGCTCAAAGAGGAGATCTTATTCGCCACAAAGTGATCCACACAGGGGAAAAGCCATTTAAATGCATGGAGTGTGGAAAGACCTTTGCTCAAGAGATCATCTTTCCCGGATCCACAGGAGAAAACCATTTAAATGCATGGAGTGTGGAAAGACCTTTGCAGGATCTTAGCACAAAGGATCCACACAGGGAAAAGCCATTTAAATGCATGGAGTGTGGAAAGACCTTTGCTCAAAGAGGTATCTTATTTCCCATAAGAGGATCACACAGGAGAAAGCCATTTAAATGCATGGAGTGTGGAAAGACCTTTGCTCAAAAGTAGCCTATCACAAGATCACACAGGGAGAAGCCATATAAATGCATGGAGTGTGGAAGACCTTTGCATAGCAGTGGACTTAGTAAGCACAATAAACACACAGGAAAAGCCATATAAATGCATGGAGTGTGAAAAGACCTTTGCTCAAAGAGGTCATTTATTTCCCATAAGAGGATCCACAGAGGGAAGCCATTTAAATGCATGGAGTGTGGAAAGACTTTGCTCATAACAGTGGCTAAGAATACATAAAGGATCCACACAGAGAAGCTATAAATGCATGGAGTGTGGAAAGACCTTTGCTCAAAGAGTCATCTTATTTCATAAGAGGATCCACAGGGAAAAGCCATTAAATGCATGGAGTGTGGAAAGACCTTTGCTCAGAGGTCATCTTATTTATAGAGGATCCACAGGAGAAGCCATATAAATGCATGGTGTGTGAAAAGACCTTTGCTCAAAGAGATCTTATTACCATAAGATGATCCACACAGGAGAAGCCATTTAAATGCATGTGTGGAAAGACCTTTTCAAAGAGTCATCTTATTCATAAGGTGATCCACACAGGAAGCCATTTAAATGCATGGAGTGGAAAGACCTTTGCTCAATCATCTTATCATAAAGGATCCACACAGGGGAAGCATGGTGTGGAAAAGCTTTCTCAGAGTGGACTAGTAACCACAATAAACTCCACAGAGAAGCCTATAAATGCATGAGTGTGGAAAGACCTTTGCTCAAGAGGTCATCTTATTTCCATAAGGTGATCCACAGGAAAAGCATTTAAATGCATGGAGTGCGGAAAGACCTTTGCTCGTAACAGTGGCCTAAGAATACATAAAAGGATCCATACAGGGAGAAACCATATAAATGCATGGAGTGTGGAAAGACCTTTGCTCATAACTAAATACACAAATGGATACACACAGGAGAAGCCGTATAAATGCATGGAGTGTGGAAAGTGCTCAAAGTGGAGGTCTTTCTTCTCATAAATGGATCCATGCTTGTGAGAAACTATATAACAATAGTAATTCCACTTGACTTATATACTACTCCAAAATGCTTTACAATACTCTTTAAGCAGTTTACAAAGTCAGTATATTTAGCATCCTCATTTGACCTCAGAAGGATGAAAATCTGAATCAACCATGAGCCTGTCCAAATGAAACTCCTGGCTGTGGGCAGCCTGTAGTACTGTATTCTGGCCAGTGCCTCACCATGTATATATTGTGTCTTTCTGATCTAAATGAGATAAGGTTGAATCAGTGGTGAAATCTAATTTACTACTGGTTCTGTGGCTGTTTGTGGGCATGGCAGAAGGATACTGCAAAATCCATTACCTCCCACTTCTGGGGAAGGATATTTAAAATCTCTATTGCATCCCACTGGGGTCAGCCAGAGGTGATATTTAGTTCTGAACCTCAAAATTTCCACTATCGGTTCTCCAGAACCTTTCAGAACCTGTTTTACACCTGGGCAGAAAAAAGAGTACCTGAAACCTGGGTCAAAAAACTGTGAGAAGGACCTTAGTCTGAATGGATGAGTTACCTGTGCAGCAACAGCCAAAAGCTAATAAAATTCTTATTGTATAAACAGAAGCATAGAATCAAATCACATGAAGTATTAGTCCTGCTCTATAAAACCTTAGTAAGACCACACCTGGAATACCATCCAGTTTTGGTCCTCAAATTACAAAAAGATGGTGAGACTTTGGAAAAAGTACAGAAGAGCAGTAGGCTGATTAAAGACCTGCAGACTAAAACATATGAAGAACGATTGCAGAATTTTGGTTTGGCTAATCTAGAGAAAAGGAGGATTGGGGTGACATGATAGCAATATTCCAGTACTTGAGAGGCTGCCACAAAGAGGAGGAGGTCAGTTTATTTTCCAAAGCATGAGAGGTAGGAGAAACAACGATTCAAAAGAAGCAATTTTGAATTAGATCTTCCTTACAGTAAAGACATTTAACCAGTGAAACAGCTTTCCTTCAGACATTGTGGTTGCTTCATCCTGGATGTTTTAAGAAGAGACTGGATAGTCACTTGACTGAAATAGGAAGATCAATAGTTCCTGAAATGGTGTAGACCAGCAGTCACCAAGGTGGTCCAGAAAATTTTGGTGGTCCGTGGAGAAATCTTTGTATTTTGCGGTGCAGCCTGGTGGAGGAACTGTCCTGCAGCAAGCATTGCCATGGCTGGAAGCTGTGGGGACTACTTGCACTTCCAGCATCAGTACCTCTGTATATTTGCCAGCTGGTGCAACTCATCTCCTGCCGCTTGAGACTTGGAACTGAAATGGCGACTGGTCTGAGCAGCCTTTGCTCTCTGTGTAGATGCCAGATTGGCCTTGCAAGCTCGTTTCTCCTTGAAATGGCGTGGGAACCTTGCAACTGTCTGCATCCACAAGAGCAAAATCTCTGCTCAATCAGCGTCATTTAACTCTGAGTCCCAAGTGGCAAGACTGCTTTGCTCACTGGTGCAAATATACCAAGCGGAATGCTGTGAAAATTGAAAAAGACAGAATGAAGAGAGAATGAGAAAGAATGAGAGAGACAGAATCAGAATGAGAAATGAGAGACAGAAAGAGAATGAGAGAATAAGAGAGGAGAGAGAGTGAGCACCGCCTTTTGGAAGAAGTCCAAAGGGCCTTGTATTAATATTGATGCCCCTCTTAATTTTTCTGAGGTTCAGCAGCAGCAGTCCTTCCTGGCATGCCTTGTTTTCAGTACTCTGCCTCCTTCTTGCCTCCTCCTCCTCCCAGAGTCTCTGGGCTGATTACTCAGCTGGAGGAAAACTCAAAGTGCTCCATGACTGGCTTGCCCGCTTCTGATGTTGTAGGCGCTCTCTTCACAGCTCTTGCTTGAAGCCGCCTGACTCTGAAAGGGATGCGAGAGAGAGAGAATGAGAGAGTGAGAGAGAGAGAATCAGAGAGAGAGAGAGAATCAGAGAGTGAGAGAGAATGAGAGAGAATCGGAATGAGAGACAGAGAGAGAGAATCAGAGAGAGAGAGAATCAGAATGAGAAAGAGTTGGGGGGGAGAGAGAAAGAGAATGAGAGTGTGGGAGAGAAGGAAACAGGAGGGAGAAATAATGAGAGAAAAGAGTGGGAGAGAATGAATGGGAGAAGAGAGAATGAGAGAGTGGGAGAGAAAACAGAAGAGGAGAGAGAATGAGGGAGAGGAGAGAGAAAAGAGAGAATGAGAGAAAGTGGGAGAGAATGAGAATGAGTGGGAGGAGAGAGAAAAGTGAGAGAGAATGAGTGGAAGGGAGAGAAAGATGAGAATGAGTGGGAAGAGAGAGAGAAAATGAGAAAAGAGTGAGAGAGAGAGGTGGGAGAGAAAGAATGAGAAGGGGAGAAAATGATATAATGAATGGGAAAGAGAGGTCAGCTTTGGAAGGCAATTTTCTTTGCTTCTCACATATTTTAACTGGGAAGTTGGGAGTTGTTGAGCGGTGAAAGTTAGTCATAAAAACATTCCATGTTCATGGACTTTGCCTGTCTGATGTAGACTGCCTGAAGACTGTCCAATCTTAACAGGAAAAAAGATGGAGAGAAAAGGAAGAGAGAGAGAGAAGGGGAGAGAAGGAATGAGAGAAAAAGGAGAAGATGAGAATGAGAGACAAAGAATGGGAGAGAGAGGGAGGTGGAGAGGCGGAGATGGGAGAAGAGAAAAGAGAGAGGAAGAAGGACTCCATCCCATCACTGGGAGTCAGGTGCTTCAAAGCGCTTTGGATTCAGTGGTCCATGGATTTGAGACAACTTGATGGTCCCTGGATCCAGAATGTTGGGGACCCTGGTCTAGACCACTGATGGCTAACCTTTGCCATTGCGTGCCAGGCGGGTGGAGGGGTGTCACACACAAGCATGACACGAATTCTGCATCCCATGCAATCTCCCGCTGGCATGTGATGGCCCATTAGGCCTGTTTTTCTTTCTCACCTGGCTCAGCCTCCCTGGGAGGCTGAAAACATTGACAACTTCCGTGGGACCAAAGCCCGTTTCCCCAGATTGCCAATACATCTCTAATAAATGTGACTTTGAGGAAATCAAGGTTTTCTTTCGTTGAGGGTATTACTTGAAACCCTGACATTCTATTCTGTTCTGTAAAGGAAATAGAATTGAAGAAATATAAAACCCCATGAACAAAAGACAGAACAATGTAGATGTAGTCCTGGACTTGTGACCGCAATTGAGATCAACATTTCTGTTGTTAAGTGAAACATTTGTTAAGTGAGTTTTGCCCCATTTGACTTTTCTTGCCATGGTTTTAAGTGAATCACAGAGGTTATTAAACAGTTGTTAAGTGAATCTGGTTTCATTGATTTTGCTTCAGAAGGTTGCAAAGGATCACGTGACCTGGGGCACTCTGTCATAAATGTCAGCTGAGCGACTGAATTTTGATCACGTGACCATAAAGATACTGCAACAGTTGCAAGTGTGAACAACAGTCATAAGCCGAGATTTTCAATTCCGTTATAACTTGATGGTCACTGAATGAACTGTTGTAAGTCTAGGACTATCTGAATATCCTTATTTTTTTTAAGGAATACTGTAGCCTCTATGCTCAATTTTCCTTTTTTGATGCTTCCTGTTGTGACCCAAGCCCAAGTACGTAGGAGGAAACTTAGTCCGTAAAAAAAAAAACAGCACAATGTTGAGACTAGAAAGAGTGCAAGAGCAACAAAGATGATTAGAGACTGGGCTAAAACATGAAGAACAGTTGCAGGAACTGGGTATGTCTAGTTTAATAAAAGAAGGACTAGGGAACATGATAGCTGTGTTCCAATATCTCAGGGTTGCCACAAAGAGAGTCGGGCTGTTCTCCAAAGCACCTGAGGGGAACAAGAAGCAATGGGTGGAAACTGATCAAAGAAGAAGCAACTTAGAACTAGGAGAAATTTCTGACAGAACAATTAATGTGGACGACTTGCCTGCAGAAGTTGTGAATGCTCCAACACTGGAAATTTTAAGAAAATGTTGGATAACCATCTGACTGAGATGGTGTAGTTCCTTCTAGGCAGGGGTTGGAAGAAGGCCTCCAAGGTCCCTTCCAACTCTGTTGTTATGTTATGTTAACTTTCTTAGAACAGCTGGCACCTGGCTTGCAGGGGACAGGTGCAGAGTTGGAAGAAGTTGGAGGTCTTCCTGCTTCAACCACCACTTCAGACAAATGGTTTATCTTTCCCCACTTTGTGCTGCAATTTGCAACAATCCCAAGACACACAAGTTCCAAGAGGTTCCTGGTCCTCGTCTTCTGCCTCTGACTGTTCTTTTTCTTCAGCGTCATTCAGCAGGCACAAGGCGGATCCAAGGTCCTCCTTGTGAGGCTGAGCGTCACGATTTGAAAGGCAGCTGTATGTGAATTAAAAATAAAATTGACAATCATTTTCCAGATTGTGGCTTCCTGCTTGTGTTCCATCTTCTTCACTTAAGACCAAAGTTCTCAACAATAAGACACAAGCTGTGTTTCCCAGAGCCTCCTGGTCCTTCTCTTCTGACTGACCGGCTGTTTCTGGCAGGATTTGGATTTGAGGCGTCTCTAATCTCTGCCCAGCCTTCAGGTGTGTTAGAATAGAAGAATAGAATAGAATAGAATAGAATTTTATTGGCCAAGTGTGATTGGACACACAAGGAATTTGTCTTGGGCATATGCTCTGGTGTACATAAAAGAAAAGATCGTTCATCAGGTACATTTACAACACAATTGATGATCAATATATCAATATAAATCAAGGATTCCAGCAACAAGTTATAGTCATACAGTCATAAGTGGAAAGAGATTGGTGATGGGAACTATGAACGATTAATAGTAGTGCAGATTCAGTAAATAGTCTGACAGTGTTGAGAATTATTTGTTTAGCAGAGTGATGGCCTTGAGGAAAAACTGTTCTTGTCTAGTTGTTCTGGTGTGCAGTGCTCTATAGCTGGTTCAGGGTAGGAGTTGAAACAGTTTATGTCCAGGATGCAGGGATCTGCAAATATTTTCACTCTTCTTGATTAGGCAGTATACAGGTCCTCAATGGAAGGCAGGTTGGTAGCAATTATTTTTTCTGCAGTTCTAATTATCCTCTGTGTTTTTCTTGTTGGGTTGCAGAACTGAACCAGACAGTTATAGAGGTGCAAATGACAGACTCAATAATTCCCCTGTAGAATTGGATCAGCAGCTCCTTGGGCAGTTTGAGCTTGAGTTCGCAGAAACATTCTTTGTTGTCCTTTTTAATGATGTTTTGATGTTAGCTGTTTGATGTTAGCTGTTCTTGAGGGAAGTGAGTTCAAATACTCCAAAGTGATTTTCTCCATCTCACAAACGGTTCCTGGACAGGAAAGAGAGAGAAGATGCGCAGCCTCTGGAAACGTCGAAGCCTTTTGTCTGCCAGAGAGCCATGGAGAGAGGCCTTTCCCCCTACTCCCAAGCCCATCATTCCCGCCCTCTCCCTTCCCCTCAGACGCGCTCCTCTTTCCCGCCCTTTCTACAATCCTGGAACTTTGCCCCTAATCCACCAGGGGGCGTCCTCTCCTACGAGACGGTAACGTCATGCGCTTCCCCATTGGTCCACTGGAGGGTAAACGTCACAACTGCCTTTCCAGAGGAGACTAGGAAGGAAGTGACGTCACAAAAGCTTGCCGCTTTAGGACGCCGCACTCTCTCCTTAACCCCTGGGGCTCCGCAGAGACGGAGGCTGCAGGAGAGTCTGGCGGGAGATCCAGACGTTCTCCAGGTGAGTTGGGGGCTCTTCCCGCAAAGGGAGGCGGAGGAGAGAGAACCTGCCCAGCCCTCCTCCGGCTTCAACCCAGGTCCCATGCTCCCCAGCCGCCCTCTCCATGCGAAGAGCCGAGTGGGGGAGGGAGGTCGGCCTGCGGAGGCCCAGCAGGAGAGGAGAGAAGCCGGGCGAGGAGGCAGGATTCACCAGGCTCCCCGAGGCCCCGTCCTGTCTCAGGAGGGGAGAGAAGGGGGGCCTCTCCAGCTGCCTCCTTCCCGGCCCTGCCCTGGGATGAGCCGCTTGGGGCTCCAGGCAGGTTGGGTGAAGGTTGTTCAGTGGCTGAATTCTACTTTTTAATTCTTTCTAATTATTTTTCTTCCCATCTCAGATATAGAAACTTGAAGCCATTTGAAATCTCTGCAAGGCAAATTTTCTCTTGCTGGGAAAAAAAATAACTTGGAGGGATCAGAGTCCTGAGGCGCCAGAAATGCTCCTGTGAAGGAAAAGGCATCTGGAGACCCAGAAGAGTCCTTGGAGCCATTTGGAGTTGCTCTGCAGGAGAGAGAAAGGATGGAGACACATCCTTTGGGAAAGGAGGAGCCGGAAAAGGCCCTTCAGCTGCTCAGCCTGGGAAGCTCTGGACAAGGACTGGGCAGAAGATCCTGGAGAAGGAAACCATCCTCCCTTCAGAAGTTCAGCCCTGGAGCTTCATCCAATATCGGGAGGCTGAGGGTCCCCGAGGACTTTGCAGCCGACTCCATGACTTTTGCAGGCGATGGCTGAGATCAGAAAAGCACACCAAAGCCCAGATGCTGGACTTAGTTGTTCTGGAGCAGTTCCTGGCTCTTCTGCCCCCAGAGATGGAGAGCTGGGTGCGGGAGTGTGGAGCAGAGACCAGCTCCCAGGCGGTGGCCCTGGTGGAAGGCTTCCTCTTGAACCAGGCGGAGGAGCAGAAGGAGCAGGTCGAGATGCAGGTGAGACACTTTAGGGAGCTCAAAAGACAATAGAGAATGTGTTTGAATACTTCACCCCTCCTTCCCAAACCTCTCTGACATTAATAATAGGTGGCAACGTCCCACCTATTCTTGTAGGACATTGTTTCATTGTTTTCTCACTCAAACACTCTGATGGATATTGGGGGCTTTGAGGTTGTGTTCCGAATATAGGAATCCACTTTACGGTGTGATATATTTTAATTCTGCTTTTCCTTCCTTCCTCTATTGAAGTGCTGCACTGTGGAGAACAGAGATCCTGAGGAAAGAAGAAACCATCAAACTCCCTCAGGAGCTATTTTTAGGAGGATCCTTGGGAGGATCAAAGTCAGGACACCTCAGGAGGTAATTGAAGATCCTATGATACCCATCTGTCTTACCTTCTCTCTCTTCTTTTCTGATATCCCCTATTTATAGTTCTCCGACAAATTGCATCTTCAGATAATTTGGGACCCTCTTT
This sequence comes from Ahaetulla prasina, assembly GCF_028640845.1. NCBI lineage: Eukaryota > Metazoa > Chordata > Lepidosauria > Squamata > Colubridae > Ahaetulla > Ahaetulla prasina. The sequence continues at coordinate 192,749 of NC_080540.1, read as the reverse complement.
AGGTGAGCCTCCTCCTCCTGGGAAGGGGAGATTGTGCTCCACCTGAAGGGGCCTGCCGAGAAGTGCTTTTTTGAAAGATAAAATTGCTTGACTTTGTTCCCAGTTGGATACTGGCGTAGTTCCTTGTCAGTCGAGCCCTTTATTATCTGGGAATGGTTTCACCCTGTTGCTCCTGAGGAAGTAGACAGGGCAGGATCCTAGGAGGATGCATGCATGGTACTCTCCTGGGACGGCTTCAGGGGATGGGGTGGAGGCCTGTGCTATTCTGGCCCACTTCCTTCCTCTGCAGCTGCTCTCAGTCAGTGTTGATAGGAGGGAGATTCAGCCCTTGTCCACTGCCTGCGGGGTTCAGCGGGCTCTTCTCTCCGCTCCTCTTCAATATTGATATGAAACTGCAAAGATCATCTGCCAGCATGGACTGAGATATCTTGCTGTATGTCTCGCTCATGGTGGGTTAAATGATGCTGTGTCCTCCCTCTTGCAGTGCCTGGAGGCTGTTAGGAGCTGGATGGGAGAACGGTTGAAGGCCTGGCAAGACCGAGTGGCTCTGGGTTTGGGGTTTGTTGGCCAAGGGATTGCCACCTCTGGTCTTGGATGGATGGCACTAAACAGACCCTGTGTGAATTGGGTCTTTTAGACTCACGACTCCTGCTTGAAGAGCAGGTGGGTTGTGTCCAGGAGGGCCTTTTTGGCGACGGGTTGGGCACCAGTTACACTTCCTGGGCTGACAATCCCTACTCAGTCACTCATGCCCTAGTCACTTCCATTCTTGACTATTGGAACACGCTCTCTGCTCAGTTGGTGCAAAATGCAGCGGCCAGTATTTTTATTTTATTTTATTTATTTTATTATTTTATATTTATTTATTTATTTTATTGATTGCATTTGTATCGCTGTTCTCCAAGGACTCAGGGTTAACAGCCAATTTAAAGGATACAATAAATACGTTAAAAACAGACTAAAATTTATGTAAATAGTGGCCAAAAATATTAAAAACTAAATAATACAAAAACTAAAACTCCATTTAAAATTACTTAATTAGCCCAGCTCGATGCAATAAAGAGTCTCTTCAGCTCACGGCGGAAGTTGGAGTTGGCGCCCGGAGGCAGCCTCGTTCCAGGGCAGGAGCCCCCACAGAGAAGGCCCTACCCTGGGGTCGCCAGTCGACATTGTTTCACAAGAGGCCCTCCTGTGGGAGCGCACAGGTCGGTGGGAGGCTGTTTGTGGCAGTAGGCGGTCCCGTAAATAGCCGGTCCTAAGCCATGGGCGCTTTAACGTGGTAATCAACACCTTGGTGCACCCGAAAACCACGGAAGCCAGTGCAGCCAGCACAGGAGGGTGTTATGAGCCACGAGGTGCTCCTCTATCACCAGCAGCTGTATTCTGGACCATTTGAGCTTCAGATGCTCTTCAAGGGGAGCCCATGTAGAGCATTGCAGTAGTCCAGGCGAGATGTCGAGGGCATGGGTGACTGTCGCAGAGAAACCCGGTCCAGAAAGGACGCACTGGCGGATCAGGTGAACCTGGTAAAGCCCCCTGGCGGTGAGTCAAATGATCTTCAAGAGACAGCCATGCTGTTGTGACCCAGGTTCCTGGACCCAGACTCCTGGACTCAGATGATTCAGAAAATGAGGAGAAGACCTGGCAAGCCCTGCTTCTCTTGAGCCCTCTCCTCCCTGGCACCCACTCAAAGGAGGGGCCGGCAAGGCCTGATTCTCCCGGCCTTCTTCTGATTTGCGCCCAAGAACAGTTTTGGAGGGACGCAAGATTACGAAGGCTTGATCGTGCGCAGCAGCGGAAGAGTTGGGACAAAGCCAAGTCATAATTGTCATGCAGTGACATCTGCAGAGACTATAAATAGGAGGCGGACTTCCTGGTTTTTGTCTCGGACAAAGCAATGAATTTGGCGAGCTAACGTTTCATGGAGGAAAGAATATATTCGTGAGTAATTCTGGCCTTATCTATAATTTCCTCGTTATCTCCAGAAACTTGGCAGGCCCGTGGGTAGACGTGGCCAGGACATGTATCTATGTAAATAAAAGGGAAAAAAAGGAAGGCCTCTGACGGACTCTTTGCTGGGAGTATTGGGGGAAGGGAAACAGAACAGTTTGTCCGAGACCTGACTAAAACATCTTCCACCAAAGATGGACCAGCAGCAGGTACAGCAGCAGTTAGAGCAGCTACAAGCGGCTAATCAACAGCTCCAGCAGCAAGTGGCTCACTTGGCAGGCCAACTTGCTGCCAGGAATGTGCCTGCTGCCCCCATCCTCCCACCTCCTCCTCGCAGTGCCCGATAACCGTGCGGATAAGTTTTCTGGGCAGCCTGAGATGTTCCGACCTTCTTGGGACAGTGCCAGCTCTACATGGCTATGAGGCCAGAGGATTTCCCAGACGACCGGGCTAAGGTGGCCTCGTGATTAACCTTCTTCCGCTCGGCATGGGCCACGCCCTCTTGCTCCAGGACAGCCCCTGCTGGCGGACCAACAGCATTTTTGCAGCACCACGCACCATGTATGAGGACCCCGTTCGAATGCTGACGGCCACCAGGCGCCTTAAGGAACTCCAGGAAACGCCCTGCAGGAGTACATCGCATTTCGCCTTTGTGCCAGGACTCTGACTGGAATGATGCAGCGCTGGTGGGAGCGTTCAGGAGGGACTCTCAGAGGAATTGCAAGACGAGCTGGCCTGCGTGGGCGCCATGGACCTCGACAACTTGGTGCCCCTTTGTCTCCGCCTCGATGCCCGTCTGCAACGGCGACCGTCCCGTCGCACCCCCCGGGACCCTCCGTCGACATCTGCACCCCCACTTCCTGCACCACCAGCACCCAGGGTCGCCCCACGTTTTGTAACCGCTGCGGAAGAGCCCATGGAGTTGGGAGCGGCCAGACCTCGCCTAACAGCCCAGGAGCGGAACCGGTACTGTGGGGAGCCCGGCCACTTCGCCGCTTCTTGCCCCAGAAAGCGAAGTGGGGCACGCACGCCGGTCCCCGAATCACAGCGTGACCAATCGGGAAACGGAGCAGGCCCGACCTCGGGGAAACCCTAGGTCGGGCACGTACTAAGCACCCACTGGACGTTGCAGAAGTAGACTCTGGGCCCCCTCGGCATCTGATTCTGGACACACGGATATGGTTGGGGAACAAGTCGGACGGGCTCCAGGCGCATGCGCTGGTGGACTCAGGGGCCACAACAAACTTTATGGACCAGGCCTTTGTGACCCAGTTTGCGGTCCCCGTGGTTCTGGTGGACCCTCCGATGCGGGTAGAGACAATTGATGGGCGAGAACTGGTGTCCGGCCCCATTAAATTTGCCACCCAGCCTTTGCGCCTGGCTATTGGGGACCATGAGGAGGCGATCCAGTTTTATGTCACGGCGGACCTTCATTTTCCCTTGGTCCTTGGGTTGGCCTGGCTTCGGACCCACGATCCTCATGTGGCCTGGTCGCAGAACGCCATCTCTTTCCCGAGTCTGCAGTGCGTCGATCACATCCGCCACACCTGTGCCGGCCAGAACATCCCCACCGCTGCCATCACCTTGCCTCCTGAGCTGACGGACTTCGCCGACGTGTTCAGCGAGAAGGAGGCGGACCGACTACCCCCGCATCGGCCCTACGATTGCCCCGTGGACCTTCTGCCCAACACACCACTGCCTGTGGGACGCCTGTATTCCATGTCGGAGCCCGAGTTGGCCGCCCTCAGGGACTTCCTGGACAAAAACCTGGCCCGAGGGTTCATCCGGCCTTCAAAGTCCCCTCTCTCGGCCCCGGTCCTCTTCGTGAAGAAGAAGACAGGGGACTTGCGCCTATGCTGTGATTACCGCCAACGCCATTACGGTGCGGAATCGCTACCCCTGCCGCTCATCCCGGAGCTACTGGAAAGGTTGCGGGAGGCCACGATCTTCACCAAGCTCGATCTCCGGGGCCTACAACCTGGTGCGGATAGAGAGGAGAATGGAAGACGGCATTCGCACCGATCGGACACTCTGAATACACTGTCATGCCATTTGGGTTGACCAATGCTCCCGCCGTTTTCAGCACTTCATGAACGACGTGTTCCGAGACATGTTGGATCGGTTCGTGGTTATCTACCTCGACGACATCCTGATTTACTCCCGGTCCAGGAAAGCCACCTTCGACACGCCAGTCTGGTTCTGCAACGCTATGGAGCAACAACTCAATGCTGCTGGAGAAATGCGCTCTTCCGGACTTCCATAGAATTCCTCGGCATATCATCTCGCCCGAGGCATAGCCATGGACCCATGTAAAGTAGAAGCTTTGTGTAGCTGGGAAGCCCCTCGCCGGGTGAAGGATGTTCAGCGCCTACTGGGCTTCGCCAACTACTACCGGACCTTCATCCCGGCTTCGCCACACTGACAGCTCCACTTACCCAGCTCCTCAGGAAGAAGGTTGCATTCCGGGGTCCCCGCAGCAAGAAGCATTCACAGCCCTCAAGAAAGCCTTCGTCACGGAACCCGTCCTGAGGCATCCCGACCCGCCCGCCTTTTGTGGTGGAAACGATGCGTCCAATGTGGCTCTGGGAGCGTGCTGCTACAGGCTAATGGCGGCACACTTTTCCCGCGCTACTACTCCCGGAAACTCAACCTTCCGAGCGCAACTACACTATCTGGGAAAAGAGTTGCTGGCTATCAAGGCTGCATTCGAGGCTTGGCGACACCATCTGGAGGGGCCCAACATCAGGTGGAGGTCCGAACGACCATCGGAATCTCGAGCACCTCACCACAGCTCGAAGTTAAACCAGCGGCAGATCCGTGGTCGCGTTGTTTTGCCCGGTTCAACTTCCGCGTGACCTACATTCCCAGCGGTCACAACCGAGGGCGGATGCCCTGTCCCGCAAGCCAGAGTACCTCTGCGCCGGACCCCCTTCCTCCACGGACAGTGCTGCCGGCAGAAGCCTTGGCCGCAGCACGGAGCCAGTGGACTTGCGGGCCCAGGTGCGAGGCGCAGCCAGGACGCCTGGTCGCAGCAAAGGAGAGCGGAGGTGGGCCCCACGCTCCTTGGACCTTGGAGGAGGACTTACTCAAGTTTGGGCGATTATATGTGCCCACAGGACCACTCCGAGCCCTCGTCATGACCCAGTGCCACGACAACCCTGCAGCAGGACATTTTGGGTTCTTCAAGACCCTCCACCTGGTGACACGGACCTTTTGGTGGCCCAGTGCGGCATGATATACATGCCTCACGTGACATCCTGCACCCGTGCCGGCAAGCCAAGACCGCCACGGGGCCTCCCGGCTCCTCCAACCCTTGCCGACACCCGACAGACCCTGGGGCGATCTCTATGGATTTCCTGACAGACCTGCCGCCCTCTGGGTTCACCACGGTGCTGGTGGTGGTGGACATGCTCACCAAGATGGCACACTTCATCCCATGCCGCGGACTGCCCACAGCCGCAAAAACGGCCCGTCTCTTTCTGCAGCACATCTTCCGCCTCCATGGTCTACCGGACAGGGTGGTTTCGACCGAGTTCAGTTCACAGCCCGCTTCTGGAAGAGCCTGATGGCCGCGTTGGAGGTGCAGGTATGTCTGTCGTCATCGCACCATCCGGAGACCGACGGGGGTACAGAGAAGGTCATCGGTATACTGGAACAGTATCTCCGTTGCTTCATCAACCAGCAACAGGACAACTGGGCCGACTACCTGTCTCTGGCGGAGTTTGCTTTTAACAACTCTCAGCACACCTCTACTCAGATGACCCCGTTCTTTGCCAATGTGGGGTACCATCCGCGGCTCTTCCCTCTGGCACCACCGGACTCTCCTGTTCCCGAAACGCAGACCTTCCTGACGGAATTGCATGCGGTCCAACAGTTGGTACGTCAGCAGCTGAATCGGGCAAAGGAGGACTACAAACGGTCCGCTGACCGCTCCCGACGGGCAACGCCCCCGCTGGCAGTTGGAGACCGGGTGTGGCTCTCCACCAAACACCTCCCGTCCGACCGGCCGGTAAAGAAGTTGGACCACCGATTCATCGGCCCGTTCCCTGTCGAGGCAGTCATCAACCCGGTAGCCTACCGACTGACCCTGCCACGATCCATGCGGATCCACCCCCTTTTTCACCGGTCCCCTCTGGTTCCTGAGGCCACACCGAGTCCCCCTCGGTGGCCCACAGCACCCGTCACTGTCGCCGAGGACGGGTCGGAGGAATACGAAGTCCACAGCGTACGAGACTCTCGCTGGCTAAAGGGTCGTTTCCAATATTTGATCGCGTGGAAGGGATACGGGACTGATTTCTCCTGGGTAGATGCCTCCGACGTTCATGCCCCTGACCTGGTGCAGGCCTTCCATGAGCAGAACCCAGCCCGACCGCATCCCGATCGTCAGCCCCGGGGGAAGGGCCCTGCGGTGAGGGATAGTGTTGTGACCCAGGTTCCTGGACCCAGACTCCTGGACTCAGATGATTCAGAAAATGAGGGAGAAGACCTGGCAAGCCCTGCTTCTCTTGAGCCCTCTCCCTCCCTGGCACCCACTCAAAGGGAGGGGCCGGCAAGGCCTGATTCTCCCGGGCCTTCTTCTGATTTGGCAACGCCCCAAGAACAGTTTTGGAGGGACGCAAGATTACGAAGGCTTGATCGGGGTGCGCAGCAGTGGAAGAGTTGGGACAAAGCCAAGTCATAATTGTCATGCAGTGACATCTGCAGAGACTATAAATAGGAGGCGGACTTCCTGGTTTTTGTCTCGGACAAAGCAATGAATTTGGCGCGAGCTAACTGCGTTTCATGGAGGGAAGAATATTCGTGAGTAATTCTGGCCTTATCTATAATTTCCTCGTTATCTCCAGAAACTTGGCAGGCCCGTGGGTAGACGTGGCCAGGACATGTATCTATGTAAATAAAAGGGAAAAAAGGAAGGCCTCTGACGGACTCTTTGCTGGGAGTATTGGGGAAGGAAACAGAACACATGCATCCAAGAGGATGCCTAAGTTGCATTCTCTGTGGGGCCAACGACTTGCCCCAATAGTCAGCAATGGAGTAAGCTGGCTGTACCGGAAGCCGCATCCACAGCCACTCGGTCTTGAGGATTGAGCTGAAGTTTGTTCCTCCCCATCCAGACCGTCTGCTTCCAGACACCAGGACATGACGTCAGTGGCCTTGTTGGGGTGGCCTGGGGTGGATATGTCAGCTGGGTGTCATCAGCATAGATGACTCACCCCAAAGCCATGGATGATCTCACCCAGTGGCTTCATATAGATAGAGGTGAGAGGACTGTGGCACCCATAGGCGCCTGACCTCTGCCTCCTGCCCGTCTCTGGTCGGAGAGATGGGACCGATAAATGGTGCTACCACTCCCATCCCCTGAGCCGTCGCAGCAGGATACCATGGTTGATGGTATCGAAAGCGCAGAGATCTAATAGGACTAGAGGAACAACCCCTGTCCCAGCCCTCAGAGATCATCAACCAACGACCAAGGCCGTCTCTGCTGTAACGGGCCGGAAGCGGACTGGAACCCATCTAGATAGATAGTTTCATCCAGGTACTGAGGGAACTGTCGTACCACTCTCAACAACCTTAGCCGTGAGCGAAGGTTGGAGACAGGACGATAATTAGATAAAATGGCTGGATCCAGGAAGGCTTCTTGAGGAAGGGCCTCACCACTGCTTCTTTCAAGGTGGAAGGAAACACCTCCATCAAAGAAGCATTAACAATTCACTGAAGGCCACGTAACCTCCCGGGTGGCCAGCACCAACCAGGAGGACACGGGTCCAATAAACATGTGGTCAGCCCCCACAGTATCCTGTCCATGTCCTCAGGAGTCACAGAATTGAACTCATCCCAGATGGAAACATCAAGACCAGCTCCGCCATCTCGCCCTACCCAATCTGTGTCCAACTCTTCCCGAATCTGAGCGATTTTATCTTGCAGATACTGTACAAACTCCTCAGCTCGCCCCTGCAGGATCTTCCGCTCCTGATGAATAAGGAGCGGGTCACCCAAACAGGGCGGCTGGGCGGTTATCTGCAGATGCAATGAGGGTGGAAAAATACTCCGTTTGCCACCTTCGCCACCAGATAGGTCTGAATTTGAGACCGCACTAGTGTCCGGTCAGATTAGCGGGTGGCCTCAATTACTCTCCAGGTTCTCCGGCGCTTCTTCTCTCAGCTCCTTGGAATACCAAGGAGCTAATCGAGCGCAGTCAGAGGCCGCAAAGGCACAACCCGATCCAGAGCCCCGCGCACCTTCCCAGGCAGCGATAAGGTCCCAGTCGAGCCGGCCAAGTCCTCAGGTAGGCCCAAGCTCCATCTGGAACCTCTCCGTCCATCAGGCGCCTGGGGCGGAACCAGTGAACGTCCCGTCTCCCTGATGGCGGTTGAAGTCGAGTTGAAGAGAATGATCTGACCATGACAAGGGTTTAATAACTATATCCCTAATTCCAGATCATTCAACCACTGTCCAGAGTGAAAATCAAGTCCAGAGTGTTTCCGATGTGAGTGGGGGAACTGGGTCAGGTCCAGGGCGTCATGGAGGCTGTGAACTCCCGAGCTGCCATGGACTCCTCACCCGATGGCAGGTTGAAATCCCCATGACCATAAGTCTGGGGTCTCAACCGCCATCCCGGCGATTACATCCAGCAGCTCGGGCAGGGCTGCTGTCACGCGCAAGGAGCCAGGTATGTGATCAGCAAGCACCTGCCTCCCAGGCCCCACTTCACAAAGAGGGATTCACATCTCTGTGGTACAGTGGTCTCCTGGAACTCTCGTTGATAACACCACCCCTACCCTGGGCCTCGGCTGATGCAATGCATGGAAACCTGGTGGGCACATTTCCACCAGGGAACTCTTCCGTGCCCAACCAGGTCTCTCCGTAATGCCCATCAGGTCCCATCTTGGATAAGATCCGAGGGGGCTTTATTTACCACGGACCTATGGCTTTGTGCAGACCCCAGTGAGCACAAGTGTCTCCTGTAGGAGCTGCATTGGCTGCCAATTTGCTTCCTGCAATTAAAGGTGCTGATTGTCACCTTTAGCCCTTCATGGCTTGGGACCAGGTTATGTGAGGACCATCTCTTACTGGTTACATCTGCCCAACCCACGAGTGTGGAGGCAGGGAATGTTGTGTGTCCCATCTCCTAGGAAGACACCTGGTGAGACCCAGAAGAAGGGCCTTCTCCGAGCTCCTCTCTGGAACATCATCCCCAGATTAGAATGGCCACTCTAGCTCTTCTGAAGGCGTTGAAGACCTGGTTCTGCCAGCGGCCTGGGAACCCAGAGCGGGTGGAGCCCATTAAATGGCTCCTGTGGTGCTGTTGCCAGTGCGTGGGGTGGGAGTGATTTTAGTATTTTAATGTATTATATAATTCTCCTTTTATTAGTTTTATTATTTTAATATGGTTTTTTTTAAGCCGCCTTCAGTCGCCATGTGCAGATAGGCAGCATTTAAATTGTCTAAAATAAATAAATAAAACAATTATTTATTTTGAAATTATTTATTCCTTACAGAGAAACAAAGAATGAAATTTTCTGATTTTTATGATGGCGATCAAACAGCGGTTGAACCCCTAAATCAAGTAAGAAAGAGAAAAGTTATTAGATTTGTATTCTCCCTCCAGGAAGTGAAGTGGGTGTGCAGACTGCTCTCTCCTCCTATTTCCCCCCTTGTTTGGACTGGATTATTTTTCTGCCCTTCCACAACATGGACAGCAGAATAGCAGGTTGAAGTTGCTGTCAGTCAACACAGCTTCCTCTGGTTATCTTGTTCTGCTAGGTGCTCCTCCAACTTTGCCTTTACAAGAAGCACTTTTAAAATTCTTCAACAATTAGGAATAAACTTTTCACAGTGGTATGAACTGCTGGACCACCTTTCTTTTTGTAATTAATTCAACCTCATAAAGTACAGATTAACAGTTGGAAGGGACCTTGTAGGTCATCTAGTCCAACCACCCTACACCATTTCTGACAGTTGGCAGTCTAGTCTCTTCTTGAAAGCTCCCAGTGATGAAGCTCCCACAACTTCTGTTCCATTGGTTGATTGCTCTCACTGTCAAAAAAGATCTCCTTATTTCCAGGTTGAACCTCTCCTTGTTCAGTTTCCATCCATTATTCCTTGTTTGGCCTTCGGGTGCTTTGGAAAATAGCTTGACCACCTCCTGTCTGTGGCAGCCCCTCAAATATTGGGACGCTGCTATTGTGTCTCCCCTGGTCCTTCTCTTCACTAGAGTAGTCATGCCCAGTTCCTGCAACCGTTCATCGTATGTTTTAGCCTCCAGTCCCCTCATTATCTTGGTTGCTCTTCTCTGCTCTCTTTCTAGAGTCTCAGGATCTTTTACATGAGCAATACTGGATGCAAAGTTCCTAAGTGTGGCCTTACCAAGGCATTATAAAGTGGTACTAACACTTCATGTGATCTTGATTCTATCCCACTCTTGATGCAGCCTATGATTCTGTTGGGTGTTTTTTGGCAACTGTAGCACACTGCTGGCTCATGTTTAAACGATTGTCCACTAGGACTCCAAGATCCCTGTTCCACTTACTACTTTTGAGCCAGGTATCACCTATTCTGTGCCAGTGGATTTGGCTTTTCTTTCCTAAATGTAACACATTACATTTCTCAGCATTGAATTTCATTTTGTTAGAAGGTGCCAATCTGTCAGTTCTTCTATATCTCAAGCCTATCTCCTGGAGTGTTGGTATTCCTGCCAATTTGGTCTTGTCTGCAAATTTGATGAATTCCCCTTCAACCCCCTTGTCTAAATCATTGATGATTTAAAAAGCCAACACAGGTCTCGGCTGCATAAACAGAGGGACAGAATCAAGATCACATGAAGTGTTAATACCACTTTATAATGCCTTGGTAAGGCTACACTTGGAATATTGCATTCAGTTTTGGTGTACGATGTAAAAAGATCTTGAGACTCTAGAAGAGAGCAGAAGAGCAACAATGAGGGACTGGAGGCTAAAACATATGAAGAACGGTTGCAGGAACTCGTCTAGTTTAATGAAAAGAAGGACTAGGGAGACATGATAGCAGTGTTCCAATATCTCAGGGGTTGCCACAAAGAAAGAGTCGGGCTGTTCTCCAAAGCACCTGAGGTAACAAGAAATCAATGTGAAAACTAAGGAGAAGACTAGAACAGGAGAGAATTCAGATAACATCAAGAACAAAAAATGTGGAAGAACAACTTGCCTGCAGAAGTGTGAATGTTAGCCAGTTTGTCTGTGTGGGTTTGATGCTCTTAGCCTGCAAGGTGTGATGTTATCCATTTGTCTGCAATTGTGTTATGTTACTAGAAAGCCTCAAGGTCCCTTCCAATTCTGTTATTATGTTATTTTATGTTATGTTATGTTATGAAGAGATACGAATCCTCCTGTTCTGTTCTTTTTCCATGTTCAGGAGAGTCTTGTGTCCTTGAGGAGGTGGCTGTGTATTTCTCTGAGGAGGAATGGTCTCAGCTGGATCCTGCCCAGAAAGCGCTGCATTCGAAGTCATGCTTGAAAACCATCGGCGTGGTCTCTCTGGGTAAGAGTTTTCTAGTCCCCAATCAGAGAGTTCAAGAAGACAGATTAGTGATTTTAATAAAACTAACTATAATCAGATATCATCTCCTGGAAAGGAAAAGGAAAGTATCTGGCCTTCTGGTACCCAGGAAGTTTAGAACAGTGTCTCTTTGCTTAGATGCTTTTGGGCCATTCCTTATCTGTATTTTTCCATTTCTATTTGAACTTATCTGTGGAGGATGAAAAGAATGGAGTGTGCTTTATGTATCCTCTGGAGATCATATATTTGTCCTCTGAAACCTCCCCAAATTGTGTGAGAACAGAACTTTCATGCTCAGGCCATGGAGGAGGATTCTCCTCCAATTCAAGAACAAAGGCCTCTTGAAGTGTGCCTCAGAGCATCCTAGGGTACAGGTGATCCCTCAGTTACGACAGTTCACTAAGTGACCATTCCAAGTTATGACCTAACTGTCTCCCAAGTACTTAAGACTCAGTCCTGAAATTAAATGTTACAGCACCATGGCGTCATTCACACTTACAAATGAGCAGAGGCGTTGCAACATGTACCCCACCCCAACTGGCTGGGACTTACTTTACGAGGATGTAGTGAGCTGTCGGTTCCTTTGCTTGCTTGGGTGCATACAGAGGCTTAAAGTAGTGAGAGATACGCAAGATCAATAGTGGGAAATCTGGCACTAGTGATCTCACATGAATTCACACTACACTGCTATAGGCCCCTTTTCTCTGCTAACCAAGGCCTGCACGAGCTGCAGTGCAAAATGCTTTGGAAACAAAGGGAAGGCCTCTTTGTTTTCAAAGACTTTTGCCCTGGATCTCGTGCAGTCCTCAGTTTGTAGGGAACACAGGACTAAAGTACTGCAGTGCGAGATCCCGCAAGATCATTAGTGTGAGATCTTGCACTTCTCGTCTTGTGTGATCTCACACTAACGTACTTTAGGCCTCCGTTCTCTGCAAATGGAAGCCTGTACCAGATCTGGCCAAAATGCCCTTGCCAACCGATGAGTACTTTGAGGCAGCGAAATAGTCGTTCTTGAAGCCTCCCAATCTTTCCAATCTCAGTGCAAAGACATTTACAAGCCATTGGGAGACTTCAAGCAACGGACTTTGCTCCAAAGTCTCATCGCTGGGATCAAGGAACAGGCAGTAGTCCTGCCTGCCAGACAGGCGCCATGGAGCAGCTGCTCCAAGGTACACTTGGGAAGAAAGCTTGTTTCAAAATTGTTTCAGTTCTCTCAGGTCTCTGCTGAAATTAACCCACCCAATAAATCTTCTTATTCCTCCTTGGATGTTCCTGATTACTCCATGACTCAAAACAGACTTTGATTGAGGTTTGCACATATATAGATGGTTGTAAAGAAAGAGATGTTTTCTAGATATTTTCAAAGCTTTCAGGACTTATGAATATAGAAATCGTTCTGTCTATATCACACCACTGTAAGCATGCAAACATAAAACATAACAGAATTTTGGATAAATTCAGAAGGAAATTCACTTGATTTTTTATGGTTTGATCTTTTTCTCTAACCTTGTTATCATTTTCATTTCTCTTTTGGTTTGAAGGTAATAATGGGCAGGAGAATCAAGATTCCTGTGAACTGTTCCAAGTGATCAATGCTAAAGATGGAGCAGAGAAGTTTGGAATTCGAATGGAATTAGAAACCCATGATAGAAACCAGTCAAATGATTGGAATCGGGAAAGCTCATCTTCCGCTAATGCTCCGATACAAAACTTTCATGCCGAACAGGAGAAAATAAGGAAAAAATATATTGGGAAAAGTTTGAAGCCAATCAAAGCTAAATTACTGGTAAAAGAACACTATTTAAGCCAAAACGAAGGAGAAGATGATATAAGAAGACACAACGGAAAAAGTTACAATGAGACATTCATTCCTTCTCTTGGAAATAAGTTCCTTACACCTCAAAAAATGATTGACGCAAAAGTAAAGCCTTATCAATGTTTGGAATGTGGAACATGTTTTAGAACAAGCAGGCAACTTACTTCCCATGAAAGGATTCACACTGGGGAGAAGCTATACAAATGCAGAGAGCCTGGTAACAGGTTCAGAAGACATAGTAATCTTATTTCCCATAAAAGGATCCACTCAGGAGAGAAACTGTATAAATGCATGGAGTGTGGAAAGACCTTTGCTTATAGTAATGTACTTACTATCCACAAAATGATCCACACAGGGAAAAAACCATTTAAATGCATGGAGTGTGGAAAGACCTTTGCTCAAAGACATATTCGCCATAAGAGGATCCACACAGGGGAGAAGCCATATAAATGCATGGAATGTGGAAAGACCTTTGCTCAAAGAAGTAATCTTATTCGCCATAAGAGGATCCACATAGGGCAGAAGCCGTATAAATGCATGGAGTGTGGAGGGACCTTTGCTGACAGAAGTAGTCTTATTCGCCATAAGATGATCCACACAGGGGAGAAGCCGTATAAATGTATGGAGTGTGGAAAGACCTTTGCTCAAAGTAAGTCTTATACAATAAGATCACACAGGAGAAAAACCATTTAAATGCATGGAGTGTGGAAAGACCTTTGCTCAAAGACATCTTATTCATAAGAGGATCCACACAGGAGAAGCCATATAAATGCATGGAGTGTGGAAAGACCTTTGCTCAAAGTCATCTTATTTCCCATAAGAGGATCCACACAGGAGAAGCCATATAAATGCATGGAGTGTGGAAAGACCTTTTGCTAGTGGTCATCTTACTTCCAGAAAAGCCATAAATGCATGGAGTGTGGAAAGACCTTTGCTCAAGAGGTCATCTCCATAAGAGGATCCACAGGGAAAAGCCATTTAAATGCATGGAGTGTGGAAAGACCTTTTATCAAGAGGATCTTATTATAAGGATCCACACAGGGGAGAAACCATATAAATGCATAGACTGTGGAAAGACCTTTGCTCAAAGAGGTTCTTATTGCCATAATGATCCACACAGGAAGCTTATAAATGCATGGAGTGTGGAAAGACCTTTGCAGATGGACTCAATAATCACAATAGCTCCACACAGGGAAAAGCCATTTAAATGCATGGAGTGTGGAAAGACCTTTGCTCAAAGAGGTCATCTTATTTATAGAGGATCCACACAGAGGAGAAGCCATTTAAATGCATGGAGTGTGGAAAGACCTTTGCTCAAGAGGTAATCTTATTCCCATAAGAGGATCCACACAGGGAGAAGTTTAAATGCATGGAGTGTGGAAAGACCTTTGCTCAAGGTATCTTATTCATAGAGATCCACACAGAGGAAAAGCCATTTAAATGCATGGAGTGTGGAAAGACCTTTGCTCAAAGGGTATCTATTCCCATAAGGTGATCACACAGGGAAAAGCCATAAATGCATGGAGTGTGGAAAGACTTTTTGCCTGACATAAAATCACACAGGGAGAAGCTGTATAAATGCATGGTGTGGAAAACTTTGCTCAGTGGACTCAGTAATCTGATACACACAGAGAAAAGTCTATAAATGCATGGTGTGGAAGACCTTTGCTCAAAGAGGTCATCTTATTCCCATAAGATCCACACAGGAGAAGCCATTTAAATGCATGGAGTGTGGAAAGACCTTTGCTCAAAGTAATCTTATTCCCATAGAGGATCCACAGGAGAAGCCATATAAATGCATGGAGTGTGGAAACACCTTTGCTAAAGAGGTCATCTTATTTCATAAGAGGATCCACACAGGAAAAGCCATATAAATGCATGGAGTGTGGAAAGACCTTTGTTGAGGTCATCTTATTGCCATAAGAGGATCACACAGGAGAAGCCATATAAATGCATGGATGTGTACCTTTGCTCAAAGAGATCATCTTATTCATAAGATGATCCACAGGAGAAGCCATTTAAATGCATGGAGTGTGGAAAGACCTTTGCTCAGTCATCTTATTGCCATAAGGTGATCCACACAGCCGTATAAATGCATGGAGTGGAAAGGTCTTTGCTCGTAACAGTGGCCTAAGAATACATAAAAGGATCCACAGGAGAAGCTGTAAATGCATGGAGTGTGGGGCTTCTTCAGTGGACTCAGTAACACAATAAACTCCACACACAGAAAAGTCCTAAATGCATGAAGTGTGGAAAGACCTTTGCTCAAGAGGTCATCTTATTTCACATAAGGTGATCACACAGAAAAGCCATTTAAATGCATGGAGTGGAAAGACCTTTGCTCGTAACAGTGGCCTAAGAATACAGATCCATACAGGAGAAACCATATAAATGCATGGAGTGTGGAAAGACCTTTATAACAGTAGCCTAAGAATACATAAAAGGATACAAGAAGCCTAAATGCATTGGAAAGTGCTTTGCTCAAAGTGAGGTCTTTCTTCTCATAAATGGATCCATGTGAAACTATAACAATAGTAATTCCACTTAGACTTATATACTCCAATGCTTTACAATACTCTTTGAGCAGTTTACAAAGTCAGTATATGGTCCAGCATCCTCATTTACCGACCTCAGAAGGATGAAATCTGAATCAACCATGAGCCTGTCCAAATGAAACTCCTGGCTGTGGGCAATTAGCCTGTACTGTATTCTAGCCAGTGCCTCACCATGTATATGCATATTGTGTCTTTCTGATCTAAATGAGATAGGTTGAATCCAGTGAAATCTAATTTTTTTTACTGGTTCTGTGGAGTGGTTTGATGGGCATGGAAGGATACTGCAAAATCCATTACCTCCCCTGGGAAGGATATTGTAAAATCTCTATTGCATCCCACTGGTCAGCCAGAGGTGATATTTACTTCTCAACTACTCAAAATTTCCACTATCGGTTCTTGAACCTTTCAGAACCTCTTTTACACCTGGGCAGAAAAGAGTACCTGAAACCTGGGTCAAAAACAACTGTGAGAAGGACCTTGAGTCTGAATGGATGAGTTACCTGTGCAGCAGCGAAATATAAAATTCTTGGTTGTATACAGAAGCATAGAATTAAATCACATGAAATACAGCCTTTTAAAGAAGTAAGAAAATGTCTTGCATTAAATATTTTTCCTCAATTAAAGAGGTCAGCGCAGGAAAAATGGCCTTGCAGAAAGAATGTTCATTCCTGAGTCTCTGGGCTAATCTAGCTGGAAAAATTCAAGTGCTCTGGCTTGCTTCTGGGAGTTGTCTGGGAGTTTTCACAGCTCTTGTAGCCTGACTCTGAAGAAAAAAGAGAATGAGATAAGAAGAGAATCAAAAAGAGAATCATGAGGAGAAAAGAATCAATGAGAGAGAGAGAGAATCAGAGAGAATCAGTGAGAAGAATTAGAAATGAGATGTAGAGAAAGGGAAACAAAAAAGAGAATAGAGAAGAGAATAAACAATGAGAAAGTCAAGAGTGACATAGAAGAAAGAGATGAGATAATGAGTGGGAAGGAGAGAATGAGAAAGTAAGAGAGATAAAAGAAAGAATGAGAAAGGGAGAAAATGAGATAATGTGGAAGAGGAGTCAGTTTGGAAACAATTTTCTTTTTGATGGCCACATATTTTAACTGGGGAAGTTGGGATTGTTGTTATGAAATTAGTCATAAAACATTCTGTTCAGGACTTTGCCTGAGTCTGAGGTGACTAGACTGTGCAATGAAAAAAGAAGAATGAGAGAGAAAGATAAAAGAGAAAGAGAAAGATGAGAAAAGAGAGAGAGAAAGAATGAGAGAAAAGAGAGAGAAAGATGAGAGAATGAGACAAAAGAATAGACAATAAAAAGAAAAAGAGAGAGAAAGCTGAGACTCCACCCATCACTGAGTCAGGTGCTTCAACAGGCGCTTGGATTAAATATTAGTGGTCCATATTTGAAATTCTGACTTGATGGTCCCTGAGATCCAGAATGTTCCTCTACCACTGATCTTCACCTGCTTTCACTGATTAAACAAGCAAGATTCTATCCATACAATTTTCTGGCAGATCAAGCCCTTTTCTTCACCTGCTTGAAGCCTCCTGGGAGGCTGGCTGACAGTTTGGAGAAGTTTCAGAATGCCAATATGACATCTCAATATGACAACCTCATCAAGTTGTACCTTGATAAGATCTTTTCTTTTATGTACACTGAGCATAAAGACAAATTCCTTTGTGAATCAGGAAATTCCATTCTATTCTATTCTATTCTATTCTAATAAATGACTTTGAAATCCAAGCCTCAGGGTTTTCTTCGTTGGGAGAAACCCTGACATTCTATTCTGTTCTGTAAAGGGAAATAGAATTGAAGAAATATAAAAATGAACAAAATTGCTACAGAACAATGTAGATGTAGTCCTGGACTTGTGAGAATTGAGATCAACATTCTGTTGTTAAGTGAAACATGTTAGAGTTTTGATGACTTTTCTTGCCACGGAAGTGAATCTGAGGTTATAGTAACACGGTTGTTAAGTGAATCATTGATTTTGCTGGTGAGAAGTTTGCAAAGGGGATCACGTGACCTGGGACTGTGACTGTCATATGAGTCAAGCCAAAGGGAATTTTGATCACGTGACCATAAAGATACTGCAACAGTTGCAAGTGTGAAAACAGTCATAACAGATTTTCAATTCCGTTATAATGAGTCACTGAATGAACTGTTGTAAGTCTAGGACTATCTGAAAATCCTTATAATACTGTAGCCTCTATGCTCAATTTCCTTTTGATGCCTGTTGTGAAAGAAGTGTAGGAGGAAACTTGGTCCAAAAAACAGCACAATGTTACTAGAAAATGCAGAGAGAGAAAAAGATGATTAGAGGACTGGAGGCTAAAAAGAAGCTTGCAGGAACTGGGTATAGTTTAATAAAAGGACTAGAGATGATAGCTGTGTTCAATATCTCATTGCCACAAAGAAAGGGCTGTTCTCCAAAGCACCTGAGGTCAGAAGCAATGGTAAACTGATCAAGAAAAGCTTAGAACTAAGGAGAATTTCTGACAGTTAGAACAATTAATAAGTGGAACGACTTGCCTGAAGTTATGAATGCTCCAACACTGGGACAAAGAAAATGTTGGATAACCATCTGACTGAGATGGTGTTTCCTGCTAGGCAGGGGTTGGACAAGAAGGCCTAAGGTCCTTCAACTCTGTTGTTATGTTGTTTCTTAACAGGCAACTTGCAGGACTGGGCCAGATGCAAATTGGAAGGAAGTTGGTTCTGTCCAATGAGGCACTCTACACCACTTCAGACAAATGGTTTATCCACTTATCTTCAATTTTGCAATCCCAAGACACACAAGTTCAAGAGGTTCCTGGTCCTCGTCTTCACTCTGACTGTTCTTTTTCTTCAGCGTCATTCAGCAGGCACAGGAGGCGGATCGCCCAGGTGCTCCTTGTGAGGCTGAGCTCAGATTTGGGAAAGGCAGCTGTAGAATTAAATAAAATTGACATTCATTTCCAGATTGTGGCTTCCTGTGTGTTCCATCTTCCCACTTAAGAGAAGTTCTCAACACTGAGACACAAGCTGTGTTTCAGAGCCTCCTGGTCCTTCTCTTCTGACTGACTGGCTGTTTCTGACAGGATTTGGGCCTTTGAATTTCTCTGCCCAGCTTAGGGCGTTCTTCTTGAGGAAGTGAGTTCAAATCCTCCAGTGATTTTCTCCATCTCCACAAACGGTTCCTGGACAGGAAAAGAAGAAGAGAAGCGCAGACTCTGGAAACGTCAAGCCTTTTCTGCCAGGAAAATGGAGAGAGGCCTTTCTACTCCCAAGCCCATCATCCTGCCTCTCCCTTCCTCAGACGCGCTCTCTTTCCGCCCTTTCTACAATCCTGGCACTTTGCCCCTAATCCACCAGGGGCGCCTCTGCTAAGAGAGGTAACGTCAGGCTTCCCATTGGTCCACTGGACAGTGGACAGCTGCCTTCAGAGGAGACTGGAAGTGACGTCACAAACGTTGGCTCTAGGACGCCGCACTCGCTCTCCTTAACCCTGCTCCGCAGAGGCGGAAGGCTGCGGAGAGTCTGGCGGGGATCCAGACGTCTTGGTGAGTTGGGGCTCTTCCCAAAGGGAGGCGGAGGAGGACGGCCTCCTCCGGCTTCAATGGGTCCCATGCTCCCAGCCGCCCTCTCATGCGAAGAGCCAGTGGGGGAGGAGGTCAGCCTTGCAGGCCCAGCAGGAGAGGAGAAGCCGGGCGAGGAGGAGGCAGGATTCCAACTCTGAGGCCCCATCCTGTCTCCGGAGGGAGAGAAGGGCAGCCTCTCCAGCTGCCTCCTTGCCCTGCTGGGATGAGCTTGGGGCTCAGGCAGGTTGGTGAAGGTTGTTTAATTGCTGATCCTCTTTCTTTCTAATTATTTTCTTCATCTCAGATACAGAAACTGAAATCTTTGCAAAAAAAATTTTCTCTTGCTGGAAAAAAAGAGCGGAGTCACTTGGAGGATCAGAGTCCTGAGGCAGAAATGGTCCCTGAAGGAAAAGGCATCTGGAGACCCAGAAGAGTCCTTGGAGCCATTTGGAGTTGCTCTGCAGGAGAGAGAAAGGATGGAGACACAACCTTTGGGAAAGGAGGCCGAAAGGCCCTTCAGCTGCTCAGCCTGGGAAGCTCTGGACAAGGACTGGGCAGAAGATCCTGGAGGAGGAAACCATCCTCCTTCAAGTTCAGCCCTGGATTTCATCCAATACGGGAGGCTGAGGGTCCCGAGGTGCTTCCGACTCCATGACTTTTGCAGGGCTGAGACCAAAACACACCAAAGCCCAGATGCTGGACCTGGTGGTTCTGGAGCAGTTCCTGGCTCTTCTGCCCCAGAGATGGAGGCTGGGTGCGATGTGGAGCAGAGACCAGCTCCCAGGCGGTGGCCTGGTGGAAGGCTTCCTCTGAGCCAGAGAGGAGCAGAAGAGCAGGTTGAGATGCAGGTGAGATACTTTGAGCTCAAAAAGACAACAGAATGTGTTTGAATACTTCACCTCCTTCCCAAACCTCTCTGACATTCATAATAGGTGGAGTCCCACCTATTCTTGTAGGACATTGTTCCATTGTTTTCTCACTCAACACACTGATGGATATTGGGCTTTGAGGTTGTGTTCAATATAGGAATCCACTTTAGTCTGTGATATATATTTTAATTCTTCTTTCTTCCTTCCTCCTATTGAAAGTGCTGCTCTGTGGAGATCAGAGATCCTGAGGAAAGAGAACCCATCAAACTCCCCTCAGGAGCTATTTTTAGGAGGATCCTTGGGAGGATAAAGTCAGGACACCTCAGGAGGTAGATCCTATGATTACCCATCTGTCTTACCTTGTCTCTTCTCTTCTATACAATGTCTCCCTAATAGTTCTCCAGACCTGCATCTTCAGATAATCCCAGGACCCTCTTTAGGTGAGCCTCCTCCTCCTGGGAAGGGAGATTGCTCCACCTGAAGGCCTGGGAATGGTGCATTTTGAAAGATAAAATTGTGACTTCATTCCCAGGTGGATTGCGCAGTTCCTCGTCCGATGGAAGCCCTGAGGCAGGTTCTTGCTTTATTTCTGGGACGGTTTGGCCCTGTTGCTCCTGAGGAAGTAGACAGGATCCTAGGGAGGATGCATGCAAGCATGCTAGACCCATGTCCATGCTGGCTTCCTGGGAGGTGACAGGTGGATGGATGCTGGCGGTCATTAAGGCTTCCCTACAGGAGGGCAGTTCACCAGCATGAAAAGGCTCTGGTCCATCTTAACAAACATCGCTGGATTCCACCTGTGGAATAATTTTACCTGTCTCCAATCTTCCTTTTGGGAAGGTGGTTGAAAGTGGTTGTGCAGCAACTCAGAGTGGTTTTATTTTACCATATGTTTACAATAACTTTATATCTATTGTGTGAGTACTGTTTGTGGCTGAATTAGTCATTGACAGGTGGACTCTATCAGTCAAGATTCAGGCCTATTTGGACAGAATCAGCATTGGTTGTGCTTTGTATGATCTCTGGGGGCTCTATGACCTCGGCACTTTGCAGACCATGGTATTCTCCTGGGGGAAGAGGATGTGTTCTGTTTCCTCCCCAATACTCCCAGCAAAGAGTCAGTCAGAGGCCTTCTTTTCCTTTTATTTACATAGACATGTCCTGGCGTCTACCGGGCCTGCCAAGTTTCTGGAGATGAGGAAATTATAGATAAGGCCAGAATTACTCACGAATATATTCTTCCCTCCATTGATACAGTTGCCAATTCATTGCTTTGTCCAAGACAAAAACCAGGAAGTCCGCCTCCTATTTATAGTCTCTGCAGATGTCACTGCATGACAATTATGACTTGGCTTTCCCAACACTCTTCTGCTGCGCGATCATCGCAGCCTTGCATCACCAAAACTGTTCTTGGGGCGTTGCCAAATCAGAAGAAGGCTCAGGAATCAGGCTTGCGGCCCTCCTCCCTTTGAGTGGGTGCCAGGGAGGAGGGCTCAAGAAACAGGGCTTGAGGTCTTCTCCTCACTTTCTGAATCATCCGAGTCCAGGAGTCTGGGTCCAGGAACCTGGGTCACAACACTATCCTCACAGGGCCCTTCCCCGGGGCTGGATCGGGATGCGGTCGGGCTGGGTTCTGCTCATGGAAGGCCTGCACCAGGTCAGGGCATGAGCTCGGAGGCATCTACCCAGGAGAAATCAGTCCCGTATCCCTTCCACGCGATCAAATATTGGAAAGCTTCAGCCAGCGGGAGTCTCGTGCGCTGTGGACTTCGTATTCCTCCGACCGTCCTCGGCGACAGTGGCGGGTGCTGTTGGGCACCGAAGGGGACTCGTGTGGCCTCAGGAACCAGAAGGGACCGGTGAAAGCAGGGTGGATCCGCATGGATCGTGGCAGGTCAGTCGGTAGGCTACCGGGTTGATGACTGCCTCGACAGAGCAGGCCGATGAATCGGTGGTCCAACTTTTTGCGGTCGGACGGAGGTGTTTGGTGGAGAGCCACACCCGGTCTCCAACTGCCAGCAGGCGTTGCCCATCGGGAGGTTGGCGACCGTTTGTAGTCCTCCTTTGCCCGATCAGCTGCTGAATTGTCAGGAAGGTCTGCGTTTGAGAACAGAGTCGGTGGTGAAGAGGGATGGTACATTGGCAAAGAGCGGGTCATCTGAGTAGAGGTGTGCTGAGAGTTGTTAAAAGCAAACTCCGCCAGGGACAGGTAGTCAGTTGTCCTGTTGCTGGTTAATGAAGCAACGGAGATACTGTTCCAGTATACCGATGACCTTCTCTGTACCCCCTCGGTCTCCGGATGGTGCGATGACGACAGACACCTGCACCTCCAACGCGCCATCAGGCTCTTCCAGAAGCGCTGTGAACTGAACTCCACGGTCCGAAACCACCCTGTCCGGTAGACCATGGAGGCGGAAGATGTGCTGCAGAAAGAGGCGGGCGTTTTGCTGTGGGCAGTCCAGCGGCATGGGATGAAGTGTGCCATCTTGGTGAGCATGTCCACCACCACCAGCACCGTGGTGAACCCAGGGGCAGGTCTGTCAGGAAGTCCATGGAGATCGCCCCCAGGGTCTGTCGGGTGTCGGCAAGGGCTGGAGGAGCCGGAGGGGCCCCGTGGCCTTGGCTTGCAGGTACACAGGATGTCACGTAGGCATGTACATCATGCCGCTCAGCCACCAAAGGTCCGTGTCACCAGGTGGAGGTCTTGAAGAACCCAAAATGTCCTGCTGCAGGGTTGTCGTGGCACTGGGTCATGGCGAGGGCTCGGAGTGGTCCTGTGGGCACATATAATCGCCCCGAAACTTGAGTAAGTCCTCCTCCAAGGTCCAAGGAGGCGGGGGCCCACCTCCGCTCTCCTTTGCTGCGACCAGGCGTCCTGGCGCTGCCTCTCGCACCTGGGCCCGCAAGTCCACTGGTTCCCGTGCTGCGGCCAAGGCTTCTGCAGCACTGTCCGTGGAGGAAGGGGTCCTTGGCGCGAGGTACTCTGGCTTCGGGACAGGGCATCCGCCCTCCGGTTGTGACCGCTGGGAATGTAGGTCACGTGGAAGTTGAACCGGGCAAAAACAACGACCACGGATCTGCCGCTGGTTCAACTTCCGAGCTGTGGTGAGGTGCTCGAGATTCCGATGGTCCGTTCGGACCTCCACCTGATGTCGGGCCCCCTCCAGATGGTGTCGCCAAGCCTCGAATGCAGCCTTGATAGCCAGCAACTCTTTTTCCCAGATGGTGTAGTTGCGCTCGGAAGGATTGAGTTTCGGGAGTAAGCGCAGGAAAAAGTGTGCCGCCATTGTAGCCTGTAGCACCGCTCCCAGAGCCACATTGACGTGTCCGTTTCCACAAAAGGCGGAGCGGGTCGGGATGCCTCAGGACGGGTTCCGTGGCGAAGGCTTTCTTGAGGCTGTGAATGCTTCTTGCTGCGGGGACCCACGGAAGCAACCTTCTTCCTGAGGAGCTGGGTAAGTGGAGCTGTCAGTGTGAAGCCGGGATGAAGGTCCGGTTGGCGAAGCCCAGCAGGCGCTGAACATCCTTCACCCGAGGGGTTCCCAGCTACACAAAGCTTCTACTTTACATGGGTCCATGGCTATGCCCTCGGGCGAGATGATATGCCGAGGAATTCTATGGAAGTCCGGAAGAAGGCGCATTTCTCCAGCTTTGCATTGAGTTGTTGCTCCATAGCGTTGCAGAACCAGACCGGCGTGTCGAAGGTGGCTTTCCCTGGACGGGAGTAAATCAGGATGTCGTCAGGTAGATAACCACGAACCGATCCAACATGTCTCGGAACACGTCGTTCATGAAGTGCTGAAAAGCGGCGGGGCGTTGGTCAACCCAAATGGCATGACAGTGTATTCGTAGTGTCCGTGTCGGTGCGAATGCCGTCTTCCATTCGTCTCCTTCTCGCATCCGCACCAGGTTGTAGGCCCCGGAGATCGAGCTTGGTGAAGATCGTGGCCTCCCCAACCTCTCCAGCAGCTCCGGGATGAGCGGCAGGGGTAGCGATTCCGCACGTAATGGCGTTGCGGTAATCACAGCATAGGCGCAAGTCCCTGTCTTCTTCTTCACGAAGAGGACCGGGGCCGAGAGGGACTTTGAAGGCGGATGAACCCTCGGGCCAGATTTTGTCCAGGAAGTCCCTGAGGCGCCAACTCGGGCTCCGACATGGAATACAGGTCCACAGGCAGTGGTGCGTTGGGCAGAAGGTCACGGGCAATCGGGCCGATGCGGGGTGTCCGCCTCCTTCTCGCTGAACACGTCGGCGAAGTCCGTCAGCTCAGGAGGCAAGGTGATGGCAGCGGTGGGGCGTTCTGGCGGCACAGGTGTGGCGGATGTGATCGCACTGCAGACTCGGGAAAGAGATGGCGTTCCGACCAGGCCACCTGAGGATCGTGGGTCCGAAGCCAGGCCAACCAAGGACCAAGGGAAAATGAAGGTCCGTGACATAAAACTGGATCGCCTCCTCATGGTCCCCAATAGAAAGGCTGGGTGGAATTTAATGGGGCCGGACACCAGTTCTCGCCCATCAATTGTCTCTACCGCATCGGAGGGTCCACGGAACCACAGGGACGCAAACTGGGTCACAAAGGCCTGGTCCATAAAGTTTGTTGTGGCCCTAGTCCACCAGCGCATGCGCCTGGAGCCCGTCCGACTGGTTCCCCAACCATATCCGTGTGTCCAGAATCAGATGCCGAGGGGCCCAGAGTCTACTTCCGCGTCCAGTGGGGCTTAGTAATGCCCGACCTAGGGTTTCCCAGTCGGGCCTGCTCCATTCCCGATTGGTCACGCTGTGATTCGGGGACGGTGCGTGCCTTCTGGGGCAAGAAGCGCGGTGGCGGGCTCCCACAGTACAGGCACAATCCCCTTGGCGCCTCGGTTCCGCTCCTGGGCTGTCAGGAGGTCTGGCCGCTCCCAACTCCATGGGCTCTTCCATGGCAGTTACAAAACATGGGACCTGGGTGCTGGTGGTGCAGGAAGTGGGGTGCAGATGTCGGGAGGTCCCGGGGGGCGACGGGGCGGTCGCCATTGCAGACTCGAGGCGAGACAAAGGGCACCAAGTTGTCGAGGTCAGGCGCCTCCGGGCCAGCTCATCTTGCAATTCCTCTGAGAGTCCCTCCTGGAACGTCCACCAGCTGCATCATTCCAGTCAGAGTCCTGGCACAAAAGATTCGATGTACTCCTGCAGGTGTTTCCTTGACGGAGTTCCTTAAGGCGCCTGGTTGCGTCAGCATTGACGGGTCCTCATACATGGTGCAGGTGCTGCCAAAACGCTGTTGGTCCGCCAGCAGGGGCTGTCCTGGAGCAAGAGGGCGTGGCCCATCGAGCAGCCGAGCCAGAAGAAGGTTAATCAAGGCCACCTTAGCCCGGTCGTCTGGGAAATCCTCTGGCCTCATAGCCATGTAGAGCTGGCACTGTCCCAAGAAGGTCGGGAACATCTCAGGCTGCCCAGAAAACTTATCCGACGGTTATCGGGCACTGCGGCGAGGAGGAGGTGGGAGGATGGGGGCTGCAGGCACATTCCTGGCAGCAAGTTGGCCTGCCAAGTGAGCCACTTGCTGGAGCTGTTGATTAGCAGCTTGTAGCTGCTAACTGCTGCTGTACCTGCTGCTGGTCCATCTTTGGTGGAAGATGTTTTAGTCAGGTCTTGGACAAAATGTTCTGTTTCCCTCCCCAATACTCCCAGCAAAGAGTCAGTCAGGCCTTCTTTTCTCCTTTTATTTACATAGATACATGTCCTGGCCACGTCTAGCCTGCCAAGTTTCTGGAGATAACGAGGAAATTATAGATAAGGCCAGAATTACTCACGAATATATTCTTCCTCCATTGAGACAGTTAGCCGTGAATTCATTGCTTTGTCCAAGACAAAAACCAGGAAGTCCGCCTCCTATTTATAGTCTCTGCAGATGTCACTGCATGACAATTATGACTTGGCTTTGTCCCAACTCTTCCTTCTAATGCCGATCATTAGCTTGCATCACTCCAAAACTGTTCTTGGGCGTTGCCAAATCAGAAGAAGGCTCCAGGGAATCAGGCTTGCGGCCTCCTCCTCCCTTTGAGTGGGTGCCAGGAGGAAAGGGCTCAAGAGAAGCTTGCCAGGTCTTCTCCCTCACTTTCTGAATCATCCGAGTCCAGGAGTCGGGTCCAGGAACCTGGGTCACAACAGGATAGTGAGGCCTTGTGCTATTCTGGCCCACTTCCTTTGCGCCTCAGTCAGTGTTGATAGGAGGTATCCAGCCCTGTCACTGCTTTAGGTTCCAGAGCTCAATTCTCCGCTCCTCTTCAATATTTATATGAAACTGTTTGTAAGTTCATCTGCCAGCATGGACTGAGATATCTTGCAGTCTCGGCTCATGGTGGGTTAAATGATGCTGTGTCCTCCCTCAGTGCCTGGAGGCTGTTGAGCTGGATCAATTGAAACTAAACCCTGGCAAGACCAGTGGCTCTGGGTTTGGGTTTAGGAGAATTCCTCTGGTCTTGGATGGGGTGGCACTACCCAAAGACCCTGTGTATGGGTTTCTCCTAGACTCACGACTCCTGCTTGAAGAGCAAGTGGCTCGTGTCCAGGAGGCCTGCAACTGGGTTGTGCACCAATTCACCCTTCCTCTGACAATCCCTACTCACAGTCACTCATGCCTAGTCACTTCCATTCTTGGATTGCAACGCTCTAGCTCCAGTTGGTGCAAGTCAGTGGCCAATGGCTTTCAGACCCTGTGCAGGTATCTCCTGTAGGAGTTGCATTGGCTGCCAATTTGCTTCGTGCAATTCAAGGTGCTGGTTGTCACCTAAAGCCCTTCATGGCTTGGGACCAGGTTATCTGAAGGACCATCTTACTGGTTACATCTGCCCAACCCACCAGAGTGGGAGGCAGAATGTTATGTCCCATCTCCTAGAAGACACACCTGTTGAGACCCAGAAGACTCTGGCTCCTCTCATCATCCCCAGAGATTAGAATGGCCCCAATCTAGCACTCTTCTGGAAGGCGTTGAGCCAGTGGGAACCCAGAGCGGATGGAGCCATTAAATGGCTCCTGTGATGCCAGTACAGGGGTGGGAGTGATTTTATTATTTTAATGTTGTATAATTCTCCTTTTATTAGTTTATTATTTTAATATGGGTTTTGTAAGCTGCCTTGAGTTCCATGTGCAGATAGGCAGCATTTATATTGTCTAAAATAAATAAATAAAAATAATTATTTATTTTGAAATTATTTATTCCTTACAGAGAAACAAAGAATGAAATTTTCTGATTTTATGATGGCATCAAACGGTTGAACCCTAAATCAAGTAAGAAAGGAAAAGTTATTCGTTCTATTCTCCTTCAGGAAGTGAAGTGGGTGTGCAGTGCTCTCTCCTTCTATTTCCCCTTGTTTGGACTGGATTATTTTGTGTCCTTCATGGACAGCAATAGGTGGAAGTTTCTGTCAGTCAACACAGCTTCCTCTGGTTATCTTGTTCTGCTAGGTGCTCCTCCAACTTTGCCTTTACAAGAAGCACTTTTAAAGTTCTTCAGCAATTAGGAATAACGTTTCACAGTGGCAGAAACTGCTGGATCACCTTTCTTTTGTAATTAATTCAACCTCATAAATACAGATTAACAGTTGGAAGGACCTTGTAGGTCATCTAGTCCAACCACCTACACCATTTCTGACAGTTGGCAGTCTAGTCTCTTCTTGAAAGCTCCAGTGATGAAACTCCCACAACTTCTGAAGACTTCTCTTCCATTGGTTGATTGCTCTCACTGTCAAAAGGTCTCCTTATTTCCAGGTTGAACCTCTCCTTGTTGTTCCATCCATTATTCCTTGTTTGGCCTTCAGGTTGGAAATAACACCTCCTCTCAGCCCTCAAATATTGGGACGCTGCTATTGTGTCTCCCTGGTCCTTCTCTTCACTAGAGTAGCCATGCCCAGTTCCTGCAAGCTCATCGTATTTTTGGCCTCCTGTCCCTCATTATCTTGGTTGCTCTTCTCTGCTCTTCTAGAATCTCAGGATCACATCAAACCAATACTGGATGCAAAGTTCCTAAGTGTGGCCTTACCAAGGCATTATAAAGTAGTACTAACACTTCATGTGATCTTGATTCTATCCCTCTCTTGATGCAGCCTATGGTTCTGTTGGGTGTTTTTGGCAAGTAGCACACTGCTGGCTCATGTTTAACGATTGTCCACTAGGACTCCAAGATCCCTGTTCCATTTACTACTTTGAGCCAGGTATCACCTATTCTATGCCAGTGGATTTGGTTTTCCTAAATAGCACATTACATTTCTCACCATTGAATTTCATTTTGGTGCCAATCTGTCAGTTCTTCTATCAAGCCTATCTCCTGTTGGTATTCCTGCCAATTTGGTCTTGTCTGCAAATTTGATGAATTTTCAATGTCTAAATCATTGATGATTTTTAAAGCAAATACAGTTCTGGCTGCATAACGGATAAATAGATCACGTGAAGTATACTTCCCAAGATGGCCAACGAATGCCTCGGTGAAATGCTCTCTAATTGTTTTTTTTTCTAATTGTTCTCTGTGAGTCACTAGTTTCCTACTCAGACCATCTGCTAAAATTAAGGAGCATTTCTTTAAAGCTTTCTTTGATCTCACCTGTCTTTTCAAACACGGAGGAGATTCTAACACAGGAGAGGCAATTCCAAGCCATGGACTACTAAAAAACCAAACAACGGAAGAGAAGGAAATTAAGCGATCTGGGATCTTAATCAGGCTAAAAATCCATTAAAACTCCTCTGCCCAATTTTCCTAACAAATATTCACTTGCAAATAAGATGGATGAAATACTCCTCTTAAACAAATACTATTCTGATTTTAAATTCAGCAGTCCTATGCTTCTCTGAAACCTGGTTAAATGAATCAATTGAAAATAGCAGCCTAAATTCCAGGGTTTCAGATTGAGATCAGACAGGATTCCAGAAACATCTGGTAAAAGATAGAGGAGGCTTATGCCTATATTAACAGAAACTGGTGTCAAGATTTTAAAATAATTTACAAATTCTGTGACAACAATTTAGAGACTAATTATCAACTGCAAACCTTACTATTCTTTGAATTTTCCTCATTTGTTCTAATTGCTGTTTATGTCCCACCACAAGCCTGTGTAAACAAGGCATTACGAACTCTAGCTGACCAAATCATGAGGCTGAAGCCAAACACCCTGATTCACTGGCCATTGTTTTGGGAGATCTAAACAAAGGCAAACTTAAGGAAGAGCTACCAAAATACTTTCAGCATGTCAATTGTCCACAGAGGCAAGAATACTCTAGACCATTGCTACACAACACTAAAAGATGCTTATCGGTCTTTACCACGTGCAGCTGTAGGACACTCTGATCATTGCATGATTCACCTTGTACCTGCTTACAGGCAAAGACTTAAAGCCACAAAACCAATAATTAAATCAGTGAAACCTGGACGGAGGAATCAAATTAAAGCTACAGGCATGTTTTGACTGCACTGATTGGAATATTTTTAAAAATACCTCTGCAGACCTGGATGAACTCACAGATACTGTAACATCATATGTCAGCTCTGTGAAGACCTATGTGTACCTACAAGGAACTTGCGAATATACAGTAACAACAAACCTTGGTTACACCTAAACTTAAGCAGCTACAACATTCCAAAGAGGAAGCCTACAGAAAATGATAAAATGCTGTACAATCAGGCCAGAAATGCACTAACAAGGAGATCAGAGCAGCAAAGAAGCTACTCTGAAAAGCTAAAGAATCAGTTTTCAGCAAATGAAACAGCAAACATGTGGAAAACTCTTAAAAATATCACCAGCTATGGAAAACCTCCTTCCCAGGCTGAAGGTAATCAACAACTGGCAGATGACCTGAATGAGTTTTACTGCAGGTTTGAAAGGAAACTACAGCCACCTATCTCCACAACCCCATCTCAGACACACCAACAACAGCCAAGCCTCCTACAACTGACCCCATTTCATTGGGTTCACAAACTCTAGTGATCACAGAAAAGGAAGTGCAGGACCTATTTCACAGACAAAAGCCAGGAAAAGCTCCAGGCCCAGACAAGACAACTCCTTCTTGCTTAAAAGTCTGTGCTGACCAATTGGCCCCCATCTTCACCCATATTTTCAATAAATCACTAGAGATGTGCTATGTTCCTTCTTGCTTCAAACGCCTACCATCATCCCAGTCAAGAATCCCACCATCAAAGAACTGAATGACTACAGACCAGTTGCTCTAACATCTGTAGTCAAGAAAGCCTTTGAAAGGCAAGTGCTGTCCCACTTGAAAACTATCACAGATCTGCTGTTAGACCCCTTGAAATTTGCATACCGAGCAAATAGATCAACAGATGATGCTGTTAATATGGTTCTGCACTACATCTTACAACATCTTGAATCTCCAAAGACCTATGCAAGTGTCCTCTTTGTAGACTTTAGCTCAGCATTCAACACCATCATTCCAGACATTCTTCTAACTAAGCTAAACCAGCTACAGGTACCGGAACAGACTTGTAAGTGAATCACAAGCTTCCTAACAAACAGGAAGCAGCAGGTGAACCTAACCAAGATCACATCAAATACCTGTACAATTAGCACAGGGCTTTGTGTTTCTTCTCTGTATACCAATGACTGCATCTCCAATGATCCATCTGTTAAGCTACTGAAGTTCACAGATGACACAACAGTGATTGGTCTCATTCGAGACAATATGATCCATATAGGCGATGACGACTAGCCTTGTGGTGCAACCAAAACAATAGAATAGAATAGAATAGAATAGAATAGAATAGAATAGAATAGAATAGAATAGAATAGAATAGAATAGAATAGAATTTTTATTGGCCAAGTGTGATTGGACACACAAGGAATTTGTCTTGGTGCATATGCTCTCAGTGTACATAAAAGAAAAGATCGTTCATCAAGGTACAACATTTACAACACAATCTGAACTGAACACACTCAAAACCATAGAAATGGTGGTAGACTTTAGGAGAAATTCATACTTATCTCACAATACTAGACAACACAGTATCAACAGTAGAAACCTTCAAATTTTAGGTTCTATCATATCCGCAATTGTATGGACGACTTCTCCATGAGATATTCATTTGCCGAACTACTCATGTAGGTTCCCCGCCTGAGGAATGGCACTCAAGCTATCGAGGGCTTTTTAACGAAGGGTCTTGGGACCCAGAGAGGTGGCATGACCAAGAAGAATTTGTGGGTTTTTTTAAATAGTTTTTTAAATAAGGGTTTTTTAAGGGGGGGAGGGATTTGATGGGTGGGGGGGAGAACCCGTTGGGGAGGGATCCAGCCCCAGTGCTAGTTCGCGACATTACTCCATCTTGTCTGAAGGCAGGGGGGGAGGACGTTCCAGGTTTAGAGGTTGTTCGATCTGTACGGTTAGTGGGAGAGGCAGATATGGCGGGAGGAGGCCGTATCGAGTTGTGGGAGCACGTGCTCGATGTCTGAGAGCGATCACGTGCTCCGGCCCCTCAATCCCTACCCGTTCCTCGGGTGGCCATGATCCTCAGAGCTTGGATCTTCGGCTGATGTTATGTAATGCCCGGTCCGTGGTTAATAAGGCCCCCCTGATCTGTGATCTTATTCAGGGGGTCCATGGACCTCATGGGCATTACTCAGACCTGGTTGGGCCCTGAGGGGTCCCCTTGTTGAGATGTGCCTCAGGTTTCCGAGCATTTCATCAGCCAAGGGTCCAAGGTAGTGGGGGGTGGCGGTTGTTATTAAGGAAGATCTAGAGCTGAGGAGACCACTGTTCCTCAGATTGCCGGCTGTGAATCCCTCTGTGTGCGGTGGGGCTATAGGAATCAGTTGGGCTTGGTGATCGCGTACCTGGCTCCTTGCTGCGTGACCACAGCCCTGCCCGAGCTGTTGGAGGTACTGGCTGCTGTGGCGGTTGAGACCCCCAGACTTATAGTCATGGGGGATTTCAACTTGCCATCAGTTGGCCCGTCATCGACGGCAGCTCGGGAGTTCCAGGCTTCCATGACGGCCTTGGACCTGATTCAAGTAAATTATGGCCCTACGCACACAGGGGGAGGCACGCTGGATCTGATTTATATCTCTGGACAGTGGTTAAATGATCTGGTATTAGATGATTTAGTAACAGAACCAATGTCATGGTCGGATCATTTTCTCCTTCGCCTGGACTTCCGAACCGCCATTCACCAGGAGGCGGAACCTATCGGTGGTTCCGTCCCAGGTGCCTGATGGACCCTGAGAGGTTCCAGACGGAGCTTGGGCCATTCCTGAGGATCTGGCCCACGGCACGACTGAGGAACTGGTCGTGGCCTGGGAGCAGGCGCCGGGGCCCTGGACTGTGTCGCGCCTTTGCGCCTCTGACCCGGCGTAGATCTCGTCCGCCCCTTGGTTCTCCGAGGGGCTGAGGGAGATGAAACGCCAGAGAAGACGCCTAGAGAGCACCTGGAGGTCCAGTCGTTCGAATTGATCGAACACTAGTTAGGACCTATTCTAGGACCTACCTAGTGGCAATGAGGGAAGCGAGGCGCTCCTACGCCTCCACCCTCATTGCGTCGGCAGATAACCGCCCGGCCACCCTGTTTCGGGTGACCTGCTCTCTCCTACATCAGGAGGTGCGGGATGACCCTTTGCAGGGACGAGCCGAGGAGTTTAGTGGTTATCTATACGATAAAATCGCTCAGCTGAGGGACGGTCTGGACCGAATTTGGGATGATCCAAGCGAGGGAGAGGAGGCACGTCTTGTTGAGCACATTTGGGATGAGTTTGACCCTGTGGCTCCTGAGGACGTGGACAGGCTGTTGGGGAGGCTTCACGGCACGACATGTTTACTGGACCCGTGCCCTTCCTGGCTGGTACTGGCCACTCAGGCGGTGACACGAGGCTGGCTCCAGAGGATTATCAACGCTTCTTTGGTGGAAGGGGTTTTCCCTGCCGCCTTGAAAGAGGCGGTGGTGAGACCCCTCCTTAAGAAGCCCTCTTTGGACCCAGCTATTTTGGGTAATTATCGTCCAGTCTCCAACCTTCGCTTTGTTGCAAAGGTTGTAGAGTGCCGTGGCGCGACAGCTACTCCAATACCTGGATGAAGATGTCTATCTAGACCCGTTCCAGTCCGGCTTCCGACTCGGATACAGCACGGAGACAGCTTTGGTCGCATTGGTGGATGATCTCTGGAGGGCCAGGGACAGGGGATATTCCTCTGCCCTGGTCCTATTAGACCTCTCAGCGGCGTTCGATACCATCGACCATGGTATCCTGCTGCGCCGGTTGGGGGGATTGGGAGTGGGAGGCACCGTATATCGGTGGTTCTCCTCCTATCTCTCCGACCGGTCGCAGACGGTGTTGACAGGGGGCAGAGGTGGGCAGGGGCCTCACTTGTGGGGTCCCACAGGGGTCGATTCTCTCGCCCCTGCTGTTCAACATCTACATGAAGCAGTTGGGTGAGATCATCAGTGGTTTCGGGGTGAGATACCAGCAGTACGCTGACAACACCCAGCTGTACTTTTCCACCCCGGGCCACCCCAATGAAGTTGTTGAAGTGCTGTCCCGGTGTTTGGAAGCTGTACGGGTCTGGATGGGGAGAAACAGGCTCAAACTTAATCCCTCCAAGACGGAGTGGCTGTGGATGCCGGCACCCCGATTCAGTCAGCTGCAGCCGCAGCTGGCTGTTGGAGGCGAGTTATTGGCCCCAAAGGATAGGGTGCGCAACTTAGGTGTCCTCCTGGATGATCGGCTGTCGTTTGAAGACCATTTGACGGCCGTCTCCAGGAGGGCCTTCCACCAGGTTCGCCTGGTTCGGCAGTTGCGCCCCTTCCTTGATCGGGATGCCTTATGCACAGTCACTCATGCGCTCGTTACCTCTTGCTTGGATTACTGTAATGCTCTCTACATGGGGCTCCCCTTGAATTGCACTCGGAGGCTTCAGCTAGTCCAGAATGCAGCTACGCGGGTCATAGAGGGAGCTACGCGTAGCTCCCATGTAACACCGCTCCTGCGCAGACTGCACTGGCTGCCTGTGGCCTTTCGGGTGCACTTAAAAGTGTTGGTTACGACCTTTAAAGCGCTCCATGGCTTAGGACCTGGGTACTTACGGGACCACCTGCTGTTACCACACGCCTCCCACCGACCCGTACGCTCCCATAGAGAGGGACTTCTCAGGGTGCCGTCCGCCAAACAATGCCGGCTGGCGGCCCGCAGGGGAAGGGCCTTCTCTGTGGGGGCTCCCACACTCTGGAACGAGCTTCCCCCGGGTTTACGCCAAATACCTGACCTTCGGACATTTCGTCGCGAACTGAAGACACATCTTTTATCCACAAGGCTGGCTTAAATTGGGATTTTAATGTTAAATTTATTAATTTTTAAACGGGGTTTTAGTATGGTAAATTTTAATCACCAGGCTAATTTAAATAAGTTTTTTAAATCGTATTTTAACCTGTATATTGTTTTGTTGGTTTTATTATGCCTGTACACCGCCCTGAGTCCTTCGGGAGAAGGGCGATATAAAAATCAAATAAAATCAAATAAAAATAAATAAATAAATATCGCAAGATCTCAAATGGACAGCTAACATCAAAAACATCATTAAAAAAGGACAACAAAGAATGTTCTTTCTGCGCCAACTCAGTAAGCTCAAACTGCCCAAGGAGCTGCTGATTCAGTTCTACAGAGGAATTATTGAGTCTGTCATTTGCACCTCTATAACTGTCTGGTTCGGTTCTGCAACCCAACAAGAAAAACACAGACTTCAGAAGATCATTAGAACTGCAGAAAAAATAATTGCTACCAACCTGCCTTCCATTGAGGACCTGTATACTTCACGAATCAAGAAGAGGGCCGTGAAAATATTTACAGACCCCTCGCATCCTGGACATAAACTGTTTCAACTCCTACCCTCAAAACGACGCTATAGAGCACTGCACACCAGAACAACTAGACACAAGAACAGTTTTTTCCCGAAGGCCATCACTCTGCTAAACAAATAATTCCATCAACACTGTCAAACTATTTACTGAATCTGCACTACTATTAATCTTCTCATAGTTCCCATCACCAATCTCTTTCCATTTATGACTGTATGACTATAACCCCCATCTCAGACACACCAACAACAGCCAAGCCTCCTACAACTGACCCCATTTCATTGGGTTCACAACCCCTAGTGATCACAGAAAAGGAAGTGCAGGACCTATTTCACAGACAAAAGCCAGGAAAAGCTCCAGGCCCAGACAAGATAACTCCTTCTTGCTTAAAAGTCTGTGCTGACCAATTGGCCCCCATCTTCACCCATATTTTCAATAAATCACTAGAGATGTGCTATGTTCCTTCTTGCTTCAAACGCCTACCATCATCCCAGTGCGAAGAAGCCCACCATCAGGAACTGAATGACTACAGACCAGTTGCTCTAACATCTGTAGTCATGAAAACCTTTGAAAGGCTAGTGCTTTCCTACCTGAAAACCATCACGAATCTGCTCTTAGACCCCTTGCAATTTGCATACCGAGCAAATAGATCAACAGATGATGCTGTTAATATGGCTCTGCACTACATCCTACAACATCTTGAGTCTCCAAAGACCTATGCAAGGGTCCTCTTTGTAGACTTTAGTTCAGCATTCAATACCATCATTCCAGACATTCTTCTAACTAAGCTAAACCAGCTACAGGTACCGGAACAGACTTGTAAGTGGATCACAAGCTTCCTAACAAACAGGAAGCAGCAGGTGAAGCTAAGCAAGATCACATCGAATACCTGTACAATTAGCACAGGGGCGCCCCAAGGCTGTGTGCTCTCCTCACTTCTCTTCTCTCTGTATACCAATGACTGCATCTCCAATGATCCATTTGTTAAGCTACTGAAGTTCGCAGATGACACAACAGTGATTGGTCTCATTCGAGACAATGACGAATCCGCATATAGACGAGAGGTCGAACGACTAGCCTTGTGGTGCAACCAAAACAATCTGGAACTGAACACACTCAAAACCGTAGAAATGGTGGTAGACTTTAGGAAAAACCCTTCCATACTTCCACCTCTCACAATACTTGACAACACAGTATCAACAGTAGAAACCTTCAAATTTCTGGGTTCTATCATATCGCAAGATCTCAAATGGACAGCTAACATCAAAAAAGGACAACAAAGAATGTTCTTTCTGCGCCAACTCAGTAAGCTCAAACTGCCCAAGGAGCTGCTGATCCAATTCTACAGAGGAATTATTGAGTCTGTCATTTGCACCTCTATAACTGTCTGGTTCAGTTCTGCAACCCAACAAGAAAAACACAGACTTCAGAGGATAATTAGAACTGCAGAAAAAAATAATTGCTACCAACTTGCCTTCCATTGAGGACCTGTATACTGCGAATCAAGAAGAGGGCCGTGAAAATATTTGCAGATCCCTCGCATCCTGGACATAAACTGTTTCAACTCCTACCCTCAAAACGACGCTATAGAGCACTGCACACCAGAACAACTAGACACAAGAACAGTTTTTCCAGAATATCTGCTTGCCATCAAAGAATATAAAATGCAGCAGCAAAAAGGAACAATGGGCTCTAAAAATAAATTTCTGCGATAGATAACTTGAGATGGGAAAAAGATAATAAACATCATGCCCAAAATTGGAAGACCAGCTTCAACATATGAAGAGGAGGCATA
>NC_080540.1:143561-155755 GCF_028640845.1 Ahaetulla prasina | reverse complement strand
GAAAACCTTTGAAAGGCTAGTGCTTTCCTACCTGAAAACCATCACAATCCGCTCTTAGACCCTTGCAATTTGCATACCGAGCAAATAGATCAACAGATGATGCTGTTAATATGGCTCTGCACTACATCCTACAACATCTTGAGTCTCCAAAGACCTATGCAAGGGTCCTTTTTGTAGACTTTAGTTCAGCATTCAATACCATCATTCCAGACATTCTTCTAACTAAGCTAAACCAGCTACAGATACCGGAACAGACTTGTAAGTGGATCACAAGCTTCCCAACAAACAGGAAGCAGCAGGTGAAGCTAAGATCACATCAAATACCTGTACAATTAGCACAGGGCCCCCCCAAGGCTGTGTGCTCTCCCCACTTCTCTTCTCTCTGTATACCAATGACTGCATCTCCAATGATCCATTTGTTAAGCTACTGAAGTTCGCAGATGACACAACAGTGATTGGTCTCATTCGAGACAATGACGAATCCGCATATAGACAAGAGGTCGAACGACTAGCCTTGTGGTGCAACCAAAACAATCTGGAACTGAACACACTCAAAACCGTAGAAATGGTGGTAGACTTTAGGAAAGACCCTTCCATACTTCCACCTCTCACAATACTTGACAACACAGTATCAACAGTAGAAACCTTCAAATTTCTGGGTTCTATCATATCACAAGATCTCAAATGGACAGCTAACATCAAAAACATCATTAAAAAAGGACAACAAAGAATGTTCTTTCTGCGCCAACTCAGTAAGCTCAAACTGCCCAAGGAGCTGCTGATCCAATTCTACAGAGGAATTATTGAGTCTGTCATTTGCACCTCTATAACTGTCTGGTTCGGTTCTGCAACCCAACAAGAAAAACACAGACTTCAGAGGATAATTAGAACTGCAGAAAAAATAATTGCTACCAACTTGCCTTCCATTGAGGACCTGTATACTGCACGAATCAAGAAGAGGGCCGTGAAAATATTTGCAGATCCCTCGCATCCTGGACATAAATTGTTTCAACTCCTACCCTCAAAACGACGTTATAGAGCACTGCACACCAGAACAACTAGACACAAGAACAGTTTTTTCCCGAAGGCCATCACTCTGCTAAACAAATAATTCCCTCAACACTATCAGACTATTTACTGAATCTGCACTACTATTAATCGTTTCATAGTTCCCATCACCAATCTCTTTCCACTTATGACTGTATGACTATAACTTGTTGCTGGCAATCCTTATGATTTATATTGATATATTAATCATCAATTGTGTTGTAAATGTTGTACCTTGATGAACTTATCTTTTCTTTTATGTACACTGAGAGCATATGCACCAAGACAAATTCCTTGTGTGTCCAACCCACTTGGCCAATAAAATTCTATTCTATTCTATATGTATTATACATTCTATTCTATATGTATTATTATTCCACTCTAACTATACAAACATACAAAATATCACAAAGCTGTATGTGGCATTGTGTGTGTGTCTGTGTGTGAGTTGTGTTGTGTTGTGTGTGTTTAAAGTGTGAAAGTTGGGTTTTGGTACTTTTTGTTTTTTATACTTTATTATTTTTATTATTTATTGTTATTGGCCATGCCCACCCAGTCATCTGACCACCAGCCACGCCCACCATTAAGCCACACCCATAGAACCAGTAGGGAAAAAATTTAGATTTCACCCCTGTTATCAGTCCCAGTATGATCATCTGTATTATCCTCACTGATTTCTTTTCCAGCCATATGTCTCACAGACTCTTGGATCATCAAAAGCATCTCCCACAATTCCTCCCAGTTTTCCATGTTTTCAATACAAGGAGAGAACATTTTTAAAATTTATTTATAACTTAACTCAAATTCAAGTCCATGTATCTCTTTTCTTCTTTACATTTATTTATTTATTTATTTATTTATTTATTTATTTATTTATTTATTTATTTATTTATTTATAATTAATCTTTTATACTGCCCTTCTCCCGAAGGACTCAGGGTGATGTACAGCCATCTTAAAATACAACAGATAAATAGCAAATTTAAAAGAATTTAAAAACAAATATTAACAAGGCCATCAACTAAAACGGTCAAAGACCGACTTAAAACCTCTTAAAATACAGTTAAAATACACATTAAAATATACCTAGGCTAGTCCCGCCCGATGAAATAGTAACGTCTTCAATTCCCGCTTGAAGGTCCGGAGGTCGGGAAGTTGGCGTAAACCTGGAGGCAACTCATTCCAAAGGGCCGGTGCTGCCACAGAGAAGGCTCTCCCCCTGGGGACTTCCAACCGACATTGTTTGATCGACGGCACCCTGAGAAGGCCCACTCTGTGGGAGCGTACAGGACGTTGGGAGGCTATAGGTGGCAGAAGGCGGTCTCATAAATATCCCAGTCCTAAGCCATGGAGCGCTTTAAAGGTGGTCACTAACACCTTGAAGTGCACCCGGAAGGCTACCGGCAACCAGTGCAGGCCGCACAGGATGGGTGTTATATGGGAGCAGCGCGGTGCTCCCTCTATCACCCGCGCGGCCGCATTCTGGACTAGCTGGAGCCGCCTGGTGCTCTTCAAGGGGAGCCCCATGTAGAGAGCATTGCAATAGTCCAGGTGGGACGTAACGAGGGCGTGAGTGACCGTGCGTAAGGAGTCCCGGTCAAGGAAAGGGCGCAACTGGCGAATCAGGCGAATCTGATAAAATGCTCCCCTGGCAACGGCCATCAAATGGTCTTCTAAGGACAGCCGATCGTCCAGGAGAACGCCCAAGTTGCGCACCCTCCCCCTGGGGGCCAATACTTCACCCCCAACAGTCAGCGATGGCGTAAGCTGACTGTACCGGGACGCCGGAACCCACAGCCACTCTGTCTTGGAAGGGTTGAGCTGGAGCCTGTTCCTCCCCATCCAGACCCGCACGGCCTCGAGACACCGGCCCATCACCTCGATGGCTTCGTTGGGGTGGTTTGGAGTGGAAATATACAGCTGAGTATCATCAGCGTACAGATGATATTCCACTCCGAAACCTTCTGGAAGAGTCCAATTTCAGTATGTTTTAAAAACTGTTTCAATTTAGGTCCTTATCAGTTCCACTCCTCTTTTTTCTGCTAGTCTCACACCAGCTGTAGAAACAATGTTCCTTCCTAATTTTCCCAAGCTGATCTGAATGATACTTTCATTCCTCCAGCAGATGTCTTTCCAATTCACAATTACTTCTGTAACAAAATGTCTCTTGCCAATCCACAAAATATATTATTTCCTGTCTTCGTTCTTTGTTAGCAAATGATGTTTTCTTCAATTTTCTGATTTTTTAAATGTTCTCTTCAAACACCAAATTAAAGATCCGATGGAAAGTTGTTGTTTTTTAGGGCTTTACAAAGTTCCGTTTTATTTTGCTTTCTTTCTACTTTCACTCCCGTATGCCAATTTAGTCGCTTATTTCCAACTGAAGGCTTTTTTAAAAGTTTTATAAATATTCTTCTTACCTATGCGTTGGCAAGTCGCTTTTCAGTAAGAACACTCCATTCAATCACCTCTCCTGTTCCATTCTTGTGGTGTGGCCACCCCAATTTGTGACAGCTCTAATGGCTTTCTTCCCAGTCGCTGAGTCGGAGGCTAATATTGGCACCCCAGGGAATTTGCCACTTCCCTGTTCACGCCGATCCATGCCTCCCTTCTTCACTGTCTCTCCAGGATGGTTATGGTCCAAAAAAGACCCGCAAAACGGCTAGGATATCGGCGTTCTTCCGGAGACCCAGGGAATCACCGTCCCGCAGAGGCGTTGGCCACACCCCCTCTGCAAGCATTGGACTGAGGAAGTTGTGTTGGGAGGAATTTGTTTTTAGTTGAACTACTCTGGGAATGAAGTAATTCTCAGATGTTCGAAGAAAGTTTGTTTTTTTTCACTGACAAAGTTTCCTACTACCTACTTGGGCCTGGGTAACAACAGGAAGCATCAAAAATTAAAATTGAGCATAGAGGCTACAGTATCCCTTAAAAAAAAGGATATTCAGATAGTCCTAGACTTACAACAATTCATTCAGTGATCATTCAAAGTTACGATGGAATGAAAATAGAGATTTGGTGTGTTTCTGTAGTATTCCACTCTAACTATACAAACATTCAAAATATCACAAAGCTGTATGTGGCATTGTGTGTGTGTCTATGTGTGAGTTGTGTTGTGTGTGTTTAAAGTGTGAAAGTTGGTTTTTGAGCTTTTTGTGGCTGTGTGAAGTGTGAAGGGCAGCTGCTTTTCCACTGTGTGTGAGTCAGTTGTGTTGTGCTGTGTGTGTGTAAAGTGTGAAAGTTGGGTTTTGGTACTTATTGTTTTTTATACTTTGTTCATTATTTTTATTATTTATTGTTGTTGGCCATGCCCACCCAGTCATCTGACCACCAGCCACGCCCACCATTAAGCCACGCCCATAGAACCAGTAGGGGAAAAAATTAGATTTCACCCCTGTTATCAGTCCCAGTATGATCCTCACTGATTTCTTTTCCAGCCATATGTCTCACAGACTCTTGGATCATCAAAAGCATCTCCCACAATTCCTCCCAGTTTTCCATGTTTTCAATACAAGGAGAGAACATTTTTTAAATTTATTTATAACTTAACTCAAATTCAAGTCCATGTATCTCTTTTCTCCTTTACTTTTATTTATTTATTTATTTATTTATTTATTTATTTATTTATTTATTTATTTATTTATTTATTTATTTATTTATAATTAAACTTACAGCCTTCTCCCGAAGGACTCAAAGTGTAGTACAACAGATAAATAGCAAATTTAAAAGAATTTAAAACAAATATTAACAAGGCATCAACTAAAACGGTCAAAGACCACTTAAAACCTCTTAAAATACAGTTAAAATACACATTAAAAATATACCTAGGCTAGTCCCTACCATGAAATAGTAACGCCTTCAATTCCCGCTTGAAGGTCCGGAGGTCGGAAGTTGGCGTAAACCTGAGGCAACTCATTCCAAAGGGCGGTGCTGCCACAGAGAAGGCTCTCTGGGGCTGCCAACCGACATTGTTTGGTCGACGGCACTGAGAAGGCCCACTCTGTGGGAACGCACAGGACGTTGGAAGCTATAGGTGGCAGAAGGCGGTCTCATAAATATCCCAGTCCTAAGCCATGGAGCGCTTTAAAGGTGATCACTAACACCTTGAAGTGCACCCGAAGGCTACCGCAACCAGTGCAGGCTGCACAGGATGGGTGTTATATGGGAGCAGCAGTGATCAGATGATATTCCGCTCCTTCAAACCTTCTGGAAGAGTCCAATTTCAGTATGTTTTAAAACTGTTTCAATTTAGGTCCTTATCAGTTCACTCTCTTTTTCTGCTAGTCTCATACCAGCTGTAGAAACAATGTTCTTCCTAATTTTCCCAAACTGATCTGAATGATACTTTCATTCCTCCAGCAGATGTCTTTCCAATTACACTCTGTCTTGGAAAATGCCTCTTGCCAATCCACAAAATATATTATTTCCTGTCTTCGTTCTTTGTTAGCAAATGATGTTTTCTTCAATTTTCTGATTTTTTTAATGTTCTCTTCAAACACCAAATTAAAGATCCGATGGAAAGTTGCTGTTTTTTAGGGCTTTACAAAGTTCCATTTTATTTTGCTTTTCTTCTACTTTCACTCCCGTATGCCAATTTAGTCGCTTATTTCCAATTGAAGTCTTCTTTTAAAGTTTTATAAATATTCTTCTTACCTATGCGTTGGCAAGTCGCTTTTCAGTAAGAACACTCCATTCAATCACCTCTCCTGTTCCATTCTTGTGGTGTGGCCACCCCAATTTGTGACAGCTCTAATGGCTTTCTTCCCAGTCGCTGAGTCGGAGGCTAATATTGGCGCTCCAGGGAATTTGCCACTCCCCTGTTCACGCCGATCCATGCCTCCCTTCTTCACTGTCTCTCCAGGATGGTTATGGTCCAAAAAAGACCCGCAAAACGGCTAGGATATCGGCGTTCTTCCGGAGACCCAGGGAATCACCGTCCCGCAGAGGCGTTGGCCACACCCCCTCTGCAAGCATTGGACTGAGGAAGTTGTGTTGGGAGGAATTTGTTTTTAGTTGAACTACTCTGGGAATGAAGTAATTCTCAGATGTTCGAAGAAAGTTTGTTTTTTTTCACTGACAAAGTTTCCTACTACCTACTTGGGCCTGGGTAACAACAGGAAGCATCAAAAATTAAAATTGAGCATAGAGGCTACAGTATCCCTTTAAAAAAAGGATATTCAGATAGTCCTAGACTTACAACAATTCATTCAGTGATCATTCAAAGTTACGATGGAATTGAAAATAGAGATTTATGACTGTTTTTCACACTTGCAACCATTGCAGAATCCTCATGGTCACATGATCAAAATTCAGTCGCATATTTATGACAGTCGAAGTGTCCCAGGTCATTAACAAATGTTTCACTTAACAACAGAAATGTTGAGCTCAGTTGCGGTCACAAGTCCAGAACTACATGTACATAGTTGGGCATATAGAAATTTTTGTTCATTTCTTTCAATTCTATTTCCCTTTACAGAACAGAACAGAAAAGAACAGAACAGAATGTCAGCATTTCAAGTAACACCCCCAACGAAAGAAAACTCCGAAGCTTGGATTTCCTCAAAGTCACATTTTATTAGACATGTCATATTGGCACATCTAGGGAAACCTGAATCTGAAAGCTTTCTGAGTTTCCCCACCCAAAGGAAGTTCAAGTCCCTGCCCAACACCCACAAGACCATCACATGGTCCAATTACAGCATAGTCCCAACTGGACAGGCCTCCTAGTTCCAGCCTCCCAGGTGCAGGGCAAGATGGCCTTGACTTTCTGCGAAAGGAATGTTGTTATGACCGTGTATCACCCATGCTCCATACAGT
Source organism: Ahaetulla prasina (assembly GCF_028640845.1). NCBI lineage: Eukaryota > Metazoa > Chordata > Lepidosauria > Squamata > Colubridae > Ahaetulla > Ahaetulla prasina. The sequence goes on along the minus strand of NC_080540.1, from coordinate 148,893 downwards.
TCCCTCCTCCCAGGTTTCCACACTAGAGAACATGGCAGGCCTGAAGGCACAATGACAGAAATGGCTTTCAGCTGTAAATGGTGTATGATCAGGGGAGCAGCCAGATTTTGCTCTCCATTGTGAATGCCAGACCGGCTCCATCTCATCTCTCCAAATGGCTGAAATTTCCCAAGCCACTAACCCCCTCATTCTCTCCCCTTTCTTTTCATTCTCTCTCCCCTCTTTCTCCATTCATTCTCTCTCTCTCTCTCTCATTCTCTCCTCTGTTTCTTTCTCTCCCACTCTTTCATTCTCTTTCTCTCTCTCATTCTGATTCTTTCTCTTTCTCTGTCTTTCATTCACTCTCATTCTGATTCTCTCTCATTCTCTCTCTCACTCTCTGATTCTTTCTCATTCTCTGTGCATCCCTTTCAGAGCCTGGCAGCTTCAAGCAAGAGCTGCGAAGAGAGCGGTCCCCTAGACAATCTCCCCGGGGAGGCGGGCAAAGTGGGTGGCGGAGCGCTCTTTGAGTTTTCCCTCTGGCTGAGTAATCAGCCCAGAGATTCAGGGAGGAGGAGGAGGCGGGCAGAAGTGGCGTGGGGAAATGTTCCGGAGAAACAAGGCATGCCAAAAAGGACCACTGCCTGCTGCGCCAACTTCACGAAATTGAGGCGGGGGATCGATATTTAATGCAAGACATCCCCCTTCGGGGCTCCCTGCACTTTTTCCCAAAAAGCGATGCTCTCTCTGTCTCATTCTCTCTTTCATATTCTTTTATTCTTTCTGTCTCTCATTATCTCATTCTGATTCTCTCTCATTCTCTCTCTCTCTGATTCTCTCTCTGTCTCTCTCTCATTCTCTCTCTCTCTCTGCTTCAGCGAGCGCTCCTTGAGAAACGAGAGCTTGCAGGGGGCCGATCTGGCATCCACAGTGGAGAGCAAAATCCGGCTGCTCCCCAGACCAGTCACCATTTACAGCTCCAAGTCTCAAGCGACAGGAGACAAGGGCTGCTTTTTAGAATAGAATAGAATAGAATTTTATTGGCCAAGTGTGATTGGACACACAAGGAATTTGTCTTGGTGCATATGCTCTCAGTGTACATAAAAGAAAAGATACGTTCATCAAGGTACAACATTTACAACACAATTGATGATCAATATATCAATATAAATCATAAGGATTGCCAGCAACAAGTTATAGTCATACAGTCATAAGTGGAAAGAGATTGGTGATGGGAACCGATTAATAGTAGTGCAGATTCAGTAAATAGTCTGACAGTGTTGAGGGAATTATTTGTTTAGCAGAGTGATGGCCTTCGGGAAAAAACTGTTCTTGTGTCTAGTTGTTCTGGTGTGCAGTGCTCTATAGCGTCGTTTTGAGGGTAGGAGTTGAAACAGTTTATGTCCAGGATGCGAGGGATCTGCAAATATTTTCACGGCCCTCTTCTTGATTCGTGCAGTATACAGGTCCTCAATGGAAGGCAAGTTGGTAGCAATTATTTTTTCTGCAGTTCTAATTATCCTCTGAAGTCTGTGTTTTTCTTGTTGGGTTGCAGAACCGAACCAGACAGTTATAGAGGTGCAAATGACAGACTCAATTCCTCTGTAGAATTGGATCAGCAGCTCCTTGGGCAGTTTGAGCTTACTGAGTTGGCGAAAGAACATTCTTTGTTGTCCTTTTTAATGATGTTTTGATGTTAGCTGTCCATTTGAGATCTTGCGATATGATAGAACCCAGAAATTTGAAGGTTTCTACTGTTGATACTGTGTTGTCAAGTATTGTGAGAGGTGGAAGTATGGAAGGGTTTTCCTAAAGTCTACCACCATTTCTACGGTTTTGAGTGTGTTCAGTTCCAGATTGTTTTGGTTGCACCACAAGGCTAGTCGTTCGACCTCTCGCCTATATGCGGAGATTCGTCATTGTCTCGAATGAGACCAATCACTGTTGTGTCATCTGCGAACTTCAGTAGCTTAACAAATGGATCATTGGAGATGCAGTCATTGGTATACAGAGAAGAGAAGTGGGAGAGCACAGCCTTGGGGGCCCCTGTGCTAATTGTACAGGTATTTGATGTGATCTTGCTTAGCTTCACCTGCTGCTTCCTGTTTGTTAGGAAGCTTGTGATCCACTTACAAGTCTGTTCCGGTACCTGTAGCTGGGTTAGCTTAGTTAGAAGAAAGTCTGGAATGATGGTATTGAATGCTGAACTAAAGTCTACAAAAGGACCCTTGCATAGGTCTTTGGAGACTCAAGATGTTGTAGGATGTAGTGCAGAGCCATATTAACAGCATCATCTGTTGATCTATTTGCTCGGTATGCAAATTGCAAGGGGTCTAAGAGCGGATTCGTGATGGTTTTCAGGTAGGAGTTGAAACAGTTTATGTCCAGGATGAGGGATCTGCAAATATTTTCACGGCCCTCTTCTTGATTCGTGCAGTATACAGGTCCTCAATGGAAGGCAAGTTGGTAGCAATTATTTTTCTGCAGTTCTAATTATCCTCTGAAGTCTGTGTTTTTCTTGTTGGGTTGCAGAACCGAACCAGACAGTTATAGAGGTGCAAATGACAGACTCACTAATTCCTCTGTAGAATTGGATCAGCAGCTCCTTGGGCAGTTTGAGCTTACTGAGTTGGCGCAGAAAGAACATTCTTTGTTGTCCTTTTTAATGATGTTTTGATGTTAGCTGTCCATTTGAGATCTTGCGATATGATAGAACCCAGAAATTTGAAGGTTTCTACTGTTGATACTGTGTTGTCAAGTATTGTGAGAGGTGGAAGTATGGAAGGGTTTTCCTAAAGTCTACCACCATTTCTACGGTTTTGAGTGTGTTCAGTTCCAGATTGTTTTGGTTGCACCACAAGGCTAGTCGTTCGACCTCTCGTCTATATCAGATTCGTCATTGTCTCGAATGAGACCAATCACTGTTGTGTCATCTGCGAACTTCAGTAGCTTAACAAATGGATCATTGGAGATGCAGTCATTGGTATACAGAGAAGAGAAGTGGGAGAGCACACAGCCTTGGGGGCCCTGTGCTAATTGTACAGGTATTTGATGTGATCTTGCTTAGCTTCACCTGCTGCTTCCTGTTTGTTAGGAAGCTTGTGATCCACTTACAAGTCTGTTCCGGTACCCGTAGCTGGTTTAGCTTAGTTAGAAGAATGTCTGGAATGATGGTATTGAATGCTGAACTAAAGTCTACAAAGAGGACCCTTGCATAGGTCTTTGGAGACTCAAGATGTTGTAGGATGTAGTGCAGAGCCATATTAACAGCATCATCTGTTGATCTATTTGCTCGGTATGCAAATTGCAAGGGTCTAAGAGCGGATTCGTGATGGTTTCAGGTAAAGCACTAGCCTTTCAAAGGTTTTCATGACTACAGATGTTAGAGCAACTGGTCTGTAGTCATTCAGTTCCTTGATGGTGGGCTTCTTGGCACTGGGATGATGGTAGAGCGTTTGAAGCAAGAAGGAACATAGCACATCTCTAGTGATTTATTGAAAATATGGGTGAAGATGGGGCCAATTGGTCAGCACAGACTTTTAAGCAAGAAGGAGTTATCTTGTCTGGGCCTGGAGCTTTTCCTGGCTTTTGTCTGTGAAATAGGTCCTGCACTTCCTTTTCTGTGATCACTAGGGTTGTGAACCCAATGAAATGGGGTCAGTTGTAGGAGGCTTGGCTGTTGTTGGTGTGTCTGAGATGGGGTTGTGGAGATAGGTGGCTGTAGTTTCCTTTCAAACCTGCAGTAAAACTCATTCAGGTCATCTGCCAGTTGTTGATTACCTTCAGCCTGGGAAGGAGGTTTGCCATAGCGGTGATATTTTAAGAGTTTTCCACATGTTTGCTGGTTCATTTGCTGAAAATTGATTCTTTAGCTTTTCAGAGTAGCTTCTTTTGCTGCTCTTATCTCCTTGTTAGTGCATTTCTGGCCTGATTGTACAGCATTTTATCACCTTTTCTGTAGGCTTCTCTTGAAATGTCGAGCTGCTTAAGTTTGGTGTAAACCAAGGTTTGTTGTTACTGTATTCGCAGTTCCTTGTAGGTACACATAGGTCTTCAGAAGCTGACATAATGTTCTGTTTCCTTCCCCAATACTCCCAGCAAAGAGTCCCAGAGGCCTTCCTTTTTCCTTTTATTTACATAGATACATGTCCTGGCCACGCTACCCAAGGCCTGCCAAGTTTCTGGAGATAACGAGGAAATTATAGATAAGGCCAGAATTAAAAGAAACTATTAATAAATGGCGATAATTTAAAAATTAAAAATTTACAAATGTTTAAAATCTCTAAAACCCCAATTTAAAATCACTATTTATGCCAGTCCTGCTTGAATAAATAAGTATGTTTTAGCTCACGACGGAAGGTCCGAAGATCAGGAACTTGGCGTAAGCCAGGGGAGTTCGTTCCAGGCGTCGGTGCTCCCACAGAAGGCCCTACCCTGGGGCCGCCAGCCGACATTGTTTGGCGGGCGGCACCCTGAAAACCCTCTCTGTGAGAGCGTCTGGTCGATGGGAGGTAACAGCAGGCGGTCTCGTAAGTACCGGGTCCTAAGCCATGGGCGCTTTAAAGGTGGTAACCAGGATCTTGAAGCGCACCGAAGACCACAGGAAGCCAGTGCAAACTACGGAGCAGAGGTGTTACGTGGGAGCCTCGGCGGCTCCCATTACCACTCGCAGCTGCATTCTGGACTAACTGCAGCCTCCGGGTGCACCTCAAGGGCAGTCCCACACATGCAATGTCAGCCGAACGCTGGGAACAGTAAAACCTCCTCCTGTATTAATCATGTAAGACACTCAGTAGAGCAAACTTTTTAACAAAGTAATAAACAGTAAAACAATCTAGTAGGAGAAATGCACTTAATTAAAGCGAGGCTGACATTCATCATGAGAAACAACCATATGAAGCACATACAATCACACTTGGCCAATAAAATTCTATTCTATTCTATTCCTCTATTCTATTCTATTCTATTCTATGAAATTACACATTGTGTAATCTCATGTTCTCTTTGTCCAGAGAGGTTGAAGGAGCCAATTGACTCATCATTGTCCTGTTCTTTCTGTCCCAAAACTTCTCTTTTCACAGACCTTTCTTCAGTCTATCATTCTTCTCTCTGTAAATTTCACACATTCAATTCTATATAGCAGCTATGCATATCACAAGCAGTTTATTAAGTATGAAGCCTTTAAAAGCAAAATATATGGTGGATGAATGTTCTGGAACATTATTTATTTATTTACTTCTCTGTACAAATGCAGTTAATGATAAGTAAGTTACCAGTGCATCATTGCTGAATAAATTCATCAAAATTAAAAACAGTGCAGATGAAATATATAGCCAATCAATGCATCTGATAA
>NC_080540.1:134352-143461 GCF_028640845.1 Ahaetulla prasina | reverse complement strand
GCGGATCCGTGATGGTTTACATGTTGGACTTTACTAGCCTTTCAAAAGTTTTCATAACTAAACATGTTAAAGCAACTGGTCTGTAATCCTTCAGTTCCTTGATGGAGGGCTTCTTCGGCACTGGGATGATACTGGAGCATTTGAAGCAAGAAGGAACATAGCACATCTCTAGTGATTTATTGAAGATTCAGGTGAAGATGGGGGTCAATTGGTCAGCATAGACTTTTAAGCAAGGAGTTATCTTGTCTGGGTCTGGTGCTTTTCCAGGCTACTGTCTGAAATAGATCTTGCATTTCCTTTTCTGTGATCACCAGGGGTTGTTAACCCAATGGGATGGGGTCAGTTGTAGGAGGTTTGGCTGTTGTTGGTGTGTCTGGGATGGGGGTTGTGGAGACAAGTGGCTGTAGTTTCCTTTCAAACCTGCAGTAAAACTCATTCAGGTCATCTGCCAGTTGTTGATTTCCTTCAGCCTCAGAAGGAGGTTTGCCGTAGCCGGTGATATTTTTAAGTTTTCCACATGTTTGCTGATTCGTTTGTTGAGAACTGATTCTTTAGCTTTTCAGAGTAGCTTCTTTTTGCTGCTCTGATCTCCCTTGTTAATACATTTCTGGCCTGATTGTGCAGCATTTTATCACCTTTTCTGTAGGCTTCCTCTTTGGAACGACGTAGCTGCTTAAGTTTAGCTGTGAACCAAGGTTTATTGTTACTGTGTATTTGCAGTTTCCTGGTCGGTACACATAGGTCTTCACAGAAGCTGACATATGATGTTACAGTATCTGTGGGTTTATTTAAGTCTGCAGAGGTATTTCCAAAAACATTCCAATCAGTGCAATAAAAGGCAGGCCTGTAGCTTTAGTTTTGCCTTCTCAGTCCAGGTCCTCACTGATTTGTTGATTTTGTGGTTTTAAGTCTTTGTTTGTAAGCAGGTACAAGGTGAATCATGCAATGATCAGAGTGGCCCACAGCTACTCATGGTAAGGACCGACATCTTTTAGTGTTGTGTAGCAATGGTCTAAAGTATTCTTGCCTCTAGTGGGACACTTGAGATGTTGAAAATATTTTGGAAGCTCTTTCCTTAAGTTACCTTTGTTGAAATCACCTAGAATAATGGCCAGTGAATCTGAGTATTTGGCTTCAGCCACCATAATCTGGTCAGTTATAGTTCGTAATGCCGTGTTTACAGAAGCTTGTGGAGGTACATACACAGCAATTAGGAGAAAAGTTAAGATTTATTGAGGTGGGTTAATTTCAGCAGAGACCTGTAAGAACTGCAACAATTTTGAAAAAAGCTCCTTCTTCTCCAGTATACCTTAAAGCAGCTGCTCCACAGCATCTGGCAGGCAAGACCCTCACTCGGCTTGTTCCTTGATACCAGCGATGAGATTTTGGAATGAAACACCGTGTTTGAAGCCTCCCATTGGGCTTGCAAATGCTCTTCGCATCGAGACGGGAAAGGTTGGGAGGCTTCAAGAATGGCTATTACACTGCTCCAAAGTCTCATTGGCTTTAGATCTTTGGCTGGATCTGGTATAGGCTTCAATTCGCAGACAATAGAGGCCTAAACTACTTTAGTGCGAGATCACACGAGACCAGTAGTGCAAGATCTCAGGCTAGTAATCTCGCATGATCTCGCACTGCAGTACTTTAGGCCTGTGTTCTTTTAAGAACTGAAGACTGCACGAGATCCAAGGCCAAAGTCTTTGAAAACAAAGAGGCCTTCCTTCTGTTTACAAAGCACTTTGCTCTGGTTCTCGTGGAGGCCTTGGTTAGCAGAGAATATAGGCCTAAAGTAATGTATTGTGAGATTCTGTGAAATCAGTAGTGCGAGATTTCCCACTACTGATCTCGCATACTCACTACTTTAGGCCTCCTTTTTCTCCAAATGCACTGAAGCAGGCAAAGGAACCAACAGCTTGCTACATCGTCGTAACCTAAGTCCCATCGGGTGGGATGGGGGTGTAGGTAGGGCGAATGTTGTTGCAGTGCCTCTGCTGTCGTTCGTGTGAATGACGGCCGTGGTGCTGCAACATTCGTAAGTTCAGGACTGAGTCTTAAGTACTTGGGAGTGGGCTAGGTCATAAACTGTAACAGTCGCTTAGTGAACGGTCGTAACTCGTGGATTACCTGTAACCTAGGATGCTCTGAGTCACACTGCATGAGGCCTTTGCTCTTGAATTGGATTGGGAGAATGCTCTTCCATAGCCTAAGTGTAAAAGTTCTGTTCTCACACAATTTAGGGAGGTTTCAGAGGACAAATGACAACACATTCCTCTCACATGACCTCCAGAGGACACATAAAAGTACACCTCATTCTCTTCAGCTTCCACAGATAAGTTAAAATAGAAATGGAAAAATACAGATAAGAAATGGCACAGAAAGAATCTAAGCAAAGACTCTTCGAGAACAAGGCCAGATCCTTTCCTTCTCCCACCCAGGAGACGATAAAAACTAATTATCATCTTGAACGCTCTGATTGGGGACTAGAGAACTCTTACCCAGAGAGACCACGTTCCTATGGTTTTCAAGCATGACTTCCGAATGCAGTGCTTTCTGGTCAGGATCCAGCTGAGACCATTCCTCCTCAGAGAAAGACACAGCCACCTCCTCGAAGGACACAAGACTCTCCTGAACATGGAAAAAAGAACAGAACAGGAGGATTTGCAAGATCTGTTCATCTTTATCAATGATTTAGACAAGGGGATAGAAGGGGAACTCATCAAATTTGCAGACAAGACCAAATTGACAGGAATACCAACACTCCAGAAGATAGGCTAATGAATCAACAGACTACATTAACAAAATGAAAAACAAAATTGAGAAAAGTAATGTTCTACATTTAGGAAAGAAAATCAAAATCAAATGCAGGCACAGAATTGGTGACTGGCTCTCCGTGGGGTAAGGAAACCGTGCTGACATCAGAGTGAATAGTTGGCGAGCAGAGCTCTGAACAACTCTTTCTGCCTGCCTGGAGGCTCTTGAACCAAAGTTACCTGTAGAGGTAATGAAGAAAGGGCTTTCTGTCATCAAGTGGATGGCAGTCCACTTTGTTATATCAGAAAATTTTCCTGACAGGCGGAGAAGAGCCATTCCTGAACCAGCTGTGACAGCCAGGACAAGAAAGCACAGAAACAAGTGAAGCATGTGTGCTGGATCTGGGTAAGGATTGTCTAATTTCTGCAAGTAAGTTTAATTCCCAAATACATTTAAGAAAGAGGACTTCAGAGAGAAAGAGGAGGCACAGGTTCTTCCTCCAAAGAAAAGTGAAGTGAAAGCAAGTGAAAGTTTTGAGCTGATTACAAATCCATTGAAGTAGAAGCGATTGGAAAATTAATTTTAAAACAGAAGACTAGACTGGATATTTTAAAAGATAAGTATAATTCAAAGCATGCATATGGATAAAGTATTTGAGTCTAGAAAGAATGCAGAGAAGAGCAACAAAATGATTAGGGACTGGAGGCTAAAACATATGAAGCAGTTGCAGGAACTCGGTGTCTAGTTTAATGAAAAGAAGGTCTAAGGGAGACATGATAGCAGTGTTCCAATATCTCAGGGGTTGCCACAAGAAGAGGAGTCAAACTATTCTCCAAAGCACCTGAGGGTAGAACAAGAAGCAATGGGTGGAAACTAATGAAGCAGAGAAGCAACTTAGAACTAAGGAGAAATTTCCTGACAGAACAATCGATAAGTGGAACAACTTGCCTGCAGAAGTTGTGAATGCTCCAACACTGGAAATTTTTAAGAAAACGTTGGATAGCCATTTGTCTGAAATGGTGTAGGGTTTCCTGCCTAAGCAGGGAGTTGGGACTAGAAGACCTCCAAAGTCAACTCAAGTCAACTCAAGTCTAGTCTAAGCTATTTTTTACTCTACTCTACTCTACTCTATTCTACTCTATTCTACCCTACCCTACTCTAACCTAACCTAAGAAGGAACATTTTGGAAGTGACCAGACTGAATATATGCACTCTGTTTTCAGAACTGTTGCACCTGGTGTTTAGAGACAGATTGAAGATTGAGGGTTTTTTTGGAAAGTATCATGGGAAAAGCGAGATAGGTGGTAGCTGTAGAAAAGGATTCCTCTTGAATTTTTGTAGATTATAAATACCTTTGAATGCTTGAAGGGAAAAATAGAAGATAAAAATTTGTTTTGTGAACATGGGAGGAAGACAACTTTGAGTTTAGCATGATATCTTGGAACACCAGAGAATTAGACAGAGGGCCTTGTAGATTATAAATACTTTTCTTCACTCTTTCAACTTTTATATAAAGGGAGGCCCGGGCTGATTGACCTTGTGGATTATTGGGATTAGCTTCAATAATGTGGAACATTGGAGTATTAAAGATTGGGGACGCAGCGGGCTTTATGGATTACAAATACTAATTGACAGAAGATAAATATTTTCCCCCTTTTCCCTGTTTTGCATTCTTTAAGTTTTTCTCTTTTTTCTAAGGCCTGTGTGGATTGATTTTGGACTAACTCAGGGGTGAAATGCTACCAGTTTGCTCACGCGAACCGGTGGTGATAAAAACTACCGGTCTGGGCAAACCAGTAATAAAAAAAAGCTACCAGTTTGGTCGAACCTGTAGTTATAAAAGCTACCGGTTCGGGCGAACCACTAGTTAGCTACCAGTTAGGTTGAATCTGCAGTTTAAAAAGCTATTGGTTCCTCTGAACTGGTATTTTCGATGATCAAGCTGTGCAGCAGGGTTTAGCTTTGCTAAAAAGCAGTTTTAAAAATTGCTTCATGTAAACTCAAAGTTGGAGGAGTACCGAGCAGAACAAGATAACCAGAGGAAGCTATGCTGGCTGACAGCAACTTGAACCTGCTATTGTGATGTCCATGTTGTGGAAGAACACAAAAATAACCCAGTCCAAACAAGGGGGGAAAATGGAAGGAGAAAGCACTCTGCACACCCGCTTCACTTCCTGAAGGGAGAATAGAAATCTAATAAATTATCCCTTTCTTACTTGATTTGGAGGGTCAACCGCTGTTTGATCTCCGTCATAAAAACCAGAAAGCTTCGCTCTTTGCTTTTCTGTAAGTAATAAATAATTTCAAAATGCATAATTAACAAAATAGGAGGAGGTATTCTATAGAAAAGGAGAGCGAAGATAAGGCAGATGAATAATCAGTGGATCTTCCATTACCTCCTGAGGTGTCCTGACTTTGATCTTCCCAAGGGATCGTCCTGAAAAATAGCTCCTGAGGGGGATTTGATGGGTTCTTCTTTCCCTCAGGATCTCTGATCTCCACAGTGCAACACTTCAAACAGGAGGAAGGAATAAAGAAGCAGAATTAATGTATTTCACACAAAATAAAGTGGATTCTTATATTCGGAACAAAACTCGAAAGCCCCCAATATCCATCAGTGAGGTTGAGTGAGAAAACAATGGAACAATGTCCTACAAGAACTAATGGGACATTGCCACATTTTATGAATGTCTGAGGCATTGGTAAGGAGGGGTGAAGCATTCAAACACATTCTCTATTCTTTTTTGAACTCTCACCTGCAACTGGACCTGCTTCTGCTCCTCCGCCTGGCTCAAGAGGAAGCCTTCAGCCAGGGCCACCGCCTGGGAGCTGGTCTCTGCTCCACACTCCCGCACCCAGCCCTCCATCTCTGGGGGCAGGAGAGCCAGGAGCTGCTCCAGAACCACCAGGTCCAACATCTGGGCTTTGGTGTGCTTTTCTGGTCTCAGCCATCGCCTGCAAAAGTCGTGGAGTTGGCTGCAAAGTCCTCGGGGACCCTCAGCCTCCCGATATTGGATGAAGCTCCAGGGCTGAACTTCTGAAGGGAGGATGGTTTCCTCCTCCAGGATCTTCTGCCCAGTCCTTGTCCAGAGCTTCCCAGGCTGAGCAGCTGAAGGGCCTTTTCCGGCTCCCTCCTTTCCCAAAGGTTGTGTCTCCATCCTTTCTCTCTCCTGCAGAGCAACTCCAAATGGCTCCAAGGACTCTTCTGGGTCTCCAGATGCCTTTTCCTTCACAGGACCATTTCTGGCGCCTCAGGACTCTGATCCCTCCAAGTGATTCTGCTCTTTTTTTCCTCAGGGAGAGAAAAGTTTGGCTTGCAAAGATTACAAATGATTTCGAGTTTCTGTATCTGAGATGGGAAGAAAAATAATTAGAAAGAATTAAAAAGTAGAATTCAGCCACTGAACGACCTTCAGCCAACCTGCCTGGAGCCCCAAGCGGCTCATCCCAGCGCAGGGCCGGGAAGGAGGCAGCTGGAGAGGCCGCCCCGCTTCTCTCCCCCTCCGGAGACAAAACGGGGCCCTCGGGGAGCCTGGTGCGAATCCTGCCTCCTCCTCGCCCGGCTTCTCTCCTCTCCTGCTGGGCCTCCGCAAGGCCGACCCTCCCCTCCCCCCACTCGGGCCCTTCCCCGGACCTCCGGCCCTGCATCCCTGCTTCCGCTTCCCTGCAGGGAGAGGCGGCATGGGACCAGGAAGAGCCCCAACTCACCCGGAGCACGTCTGCATCCCCCCGCCAGACTCTCCCAGCTCTCCGCCTCCTGCGGAGCCCCAGGGGTTAAGGAGAGCGAGTGCAGTCCTAGAGCAAGCAAGCGTTTGTGATGTCATTTCCTTCCCAGCCTCCTCTGGAAAGCAGCTGTGACGTTTACCCTCCAGTGGACCAATGGGGAAGCGCATGACGTTACCGGCTCTTGGCAGAGACGCCCCCTGGTGGATTAGGGGCAAAGTGCCAGGATTGTAGAAAGCGGGAAAGAGGAACGCGTCTGAGGGAAGGAGAGATGATGGGTTTGGGAGTATTGACATAAGGCCCACAGAAAATTCCAAGACTGCATGTCCAGTCTGACTGGTCACCACTGATCGCTTTTTAACTGAAATTGTGCTACTTAGAATTTTGAGGTGGACAATCAATACCAAAGAGCTGAAATAATTTTAATAAGATCTGCACAGAGCCAAGATATGATCTGACTTCATTTTCCCCTTACCTAAAGAGGCCATGATCCTACATGTCTCCAACATGACTTCTGGTGCAAGGCTTTCTGGCCGAGATCCAGCAGTGACCACTCTTCACTGGTGAACTGAATTGCCACCTCCTCAAAGGAGACACGATCCTGAAGGAGTGAAGTGTGAAACAGGGCAATAGGCAATAAGTGACCAAGCTGTTTTAGAGGATGAAGCTAGCCCAGCGGAAAAACTGAATGCCGCACCTGGTATTAGCTGGTCTTGCCCACCTCCCTTGAACTTGCAATTTTCCTAATGAAGATAAATAAGTTGCAGTTAATCCCTGCATGCTTCACATGAAATTAGCATATGTCACCCGCCAATTCGGTGTGACCTAAAACTTTTTTGCCCCTTCATTGCCCAGGCTAAGATCATGGTAGCATAAGTGTACGCCTCATCAGTTTTGGCCTTACTTGATTAGCATCAGGATCTGGCACTTTCTTGTAAAAGAGCGTGAGAATTTGAGTCTATAATCGCCTAAGGGTAGACGTTACAGCGTTGTTGAAAGCTTCTTTTCAATAGGTCTTTTTATTGTCAGAAAGTGGAAGGATTTCTTGCTACGGGCCTGCTATTATTGGGTACTTAGCAGTGTTTATATGTCTCCAAGGGCTTATCGAGTCCTTGGGCTAAATCAGGGCAATAACTGGGTGAAAGATGAAGGCATACAGCTGGCTCAAACAGGTTTGCCCGGAATTTCTATTTTATGTAGCCCCTCCTTGCAAAAGATTTAGTCGTCTAGGAGGGTGACCCACTTAGTATTTAGTGTAGCATACATACGGTGACAGGGGAGATGCAGGTATTTATGTCTCTGCCATTGGTTTTATTAGTCTCTAAGAGTTGTTTATAGTTCTAGGCTGCGTCGCAGGACTAGTGAATCCTAATTTTTGGCAAACAAGTCTCTGAAAAGACAGGACGCATTGACCCAGAACTTTGTTTGCATTAAATCAACTTTTTGCTACCTACAAAGCTTGATGTAGATCGCTTAGGTTTGAAAGCTAAATTTGTTTTGCTTAAGTCTATGACAACTCCATGGCTTTGATTTATGTGCAAAACTGCAACTTAATTGAAAATTGCATTTGAGGATTACCTCAATGACTTCCACTTCATCCTTGAAAAACCAAGCTGATTCCGAGAAAGATTCAGTACCGGGATACAGGGGTTTATGCTAAATCAGCTCGATTCTTTCTACCTCATCAGCCAGGCTCATCGCCAATGACGGGTTACCTTAAAACGGGGGCCATGTTTTGTATGGACTTCTAAGGTGTAACAGTGCAAAGCAAGTAATCTGAACAGCCATTTGTTACATTGCCCCAAACTCCCTAAGAGTACGAGTGGGTAATCGGGCGATCCCCATGTACTACCATAGCCAAGCTTACATCGCATATGAATGCCTTGGATATTTCACTTTGAGTCTCATTAATTTTGTGCACTCCCTTTGAGTTTTACGGTCCTCTAGGGTGTTACTCCCCAAGCTCAACTCGGGTCCCAGTTTTGACAGTTTTGTGATTTATCTTAGGGTTGCATAACGCCGGAAAGAGAACCTAAGGGCTAGGTTCTTACCGTTACTCATTTGCAAATTTTGTGTCCCTATCCATAGTCCAGTCAACAAGAGATGCTCTAAGAATGGGGAATACAATGAACTACGAGCAGTATTTGTCCAGGAGGCTAAGCCTCTGGTTTATGTCCTTCAAATAATCGTACTTAATGTAATTAAGAAGGTCTACCCTAAGAGGCTGCATATGGGACGGTGACACATACCGTACTACTGCACATCCGGCCTTTAAGCAGTAATATCTTTACAGGTTTTCGGGGATCTGAGCCTTGGCTCCGTGAAAAGAAAACGAAGCAGCGATAGTCACGGCAACTAGTTATGACAGGGTTAACCGGGAACTGAAGCGGATTTCAATCTCAGACTGCCTCGACCTTAGAAGTGACATACCCAGACCCCAATATCCATCATGGCGCCAGCCATTGAGCATTCACTTAACAACCGGGTTACTGACTTCATAGCTGTAGTGATTCACTTAACAACCGGGTTAATAGCTGTAGTGATTCACTTAACAACCGAGTTATTGACTTCATAGCTGTAGTGATTCACTTAACAAACAGGTTACTGACTTCATAGCTGTAGTGATTCACTTAAC
>NC_080540.1:108592-134252 GCF_028640845.1 Ahaetulla prasina | reverse complement strand
CTGATTAAATTAAAATCCCCAGCCACAATTACTTTTCCTACATTTCATTCTCCAAAATTTTGTTATTTTTTCAAGAAATTCTCTTTGTTTCTCATTCGGTAAATATAAATTAACAAGTGTCACTTTTTCCTCATTAAGATTTCCCACAATTATTACATATCTTCCATCCTCATCCAAAATTACCTGATGTTTTTCAAAATACACCCTATCTGATATCAATGTTGCAACTCCTCTGGCTTTTGAAGTTCCAAATGCTTTTTCATATATTTTCATATCTTTTATATACATTCTATTTGAATCTTCAGATTTCTGATGGGTTTCTTGTAAAAATAAAATATCTGGTAAATCTTTTTTAATCTTAAATTCCAATCTTCTTCTTTTAATCTGATTCCCTGTACCCTTCACATTCCATGACATTATTTTTATGACTCCCATTTAAACTGTAAATTTTTCAATCCTATCCCCGCCTCTTCCTTTCTGTGCCCAAAACCCAATATTAAACTCCCATATAACAGACATTTAACATAAAAAAACAATTAAAAAAACCAGAAAAAGACAAAAGACAAAACAAACAATAAAAAACAAACAATCTTCTTCCCCCACATCCTCATCGGTTTCGCCTCTATAAAGAGAATGGGAGAGAGGGGACGTGCCAATGTCCGGGTCACTTCTTTCGGGCTGTCTATTTAAATTCATCACTCAAGAAAAAAGAAAGTGGTAGCTCTCTCCTGCATTCAGCTTCGTATTTTCCAAGACTCTTATCTGCTTCTTCTCCTGCTGTATCCTCACGACTTTTCTTCTGTTCGACCAACACAGGTGAGATTTCTTTCCTCTTTAACCCTTTAGGGTCTTGCCCCCAAATAGCCCCTTTTTCTTCTTCTGGAGTTGATGTTTCCACATGTATTCCACCCATCTTAAGCATTTGATCTTTTATCTCCATTAAATCCTCCTCCTTGATCAGTCCAAGCTCCTGTAAATATAGTATTGCATCTATGTCCGGGTAATTGTACGCATCCTTCCTTTATAAAAAATTTCAATTGTTGTGGTGGCCTCCAATTATATTTAATTCCATTATCTCTCAAAACTTTTGTAATTGGTTTTAAAAAATCTCCATGCCCTTTCTTCTCTTGATATATGAAGACTTGAATAACATAAACTAACATAACTTATCTCTCTCATAACATAACATAACATAACATAATATAAATAATATAACATATTAAATTTTTTTTCATAACATAACATCAGAGTTGAAGACCAGGCCTTCTGCTAATGAGGCAAAATACACCATCTCAGTCAGATTTATCCAACATTTTCAAAATTTCCAGTGTTCATTCCCTTCTGCAAATCCATTATTAATTGTTCTAACTGTCAGAAATTCTCTTATCTTGTTGCTCTTTTTTATTTTTTCACCCATTGCTTCTTGTTCCACCCTCATGCTTTTAACAGCCCATTCCTCTTCTTTGTCAGCTGAGATATTGGAACACATATCATTCTCTAGTCTTCTTTTTTAAATAGACATCAGTTCAATGTCTTCATATGTTTATCCTCCAGTTAATCATCTGTGCTCTTCTGCACTCTTTCTAGACTCTCAATATCTTTTTACATCCATTTCAAACTGGATGCAATTTCCAAGCCTTACCAAGGCATTATAAAGTGGCACCAACACTTCAGTGATCTTGATTCTATCCTCTGTTTAAGCCCAGAACTGTGTTGGCTTTTTTTTAACAGCTGCTGCACACTGCTGGCTCATATCAAATGGTTATCCACTAACTCCAAGATCCTCTCCTCACAGGTACTACTATTGAGCAAGGTACCACTCTTACTGGTGCATTTTTTTTTTTCTAAATGTAGAACCTTACTTTTTTCACTGTTGAATTTTATTTTGTTAGATAGCCCAATGTTCAAGTCTGTCAAGATCTTTCTGTAACTTGAGCCTATCTTCAGTGTTCTATTCCTGCCAGCTTGGTGTCATCTGCAAATTTGATGAGTTCATCTATTCCTCGCAAGTCATTGATGAAGATGTTAAGAGTACTAAAACAGAGCCTTGTACTCACATACTTCCTCCATGTGATGTAGTTCGCTGAGGACACACGCTTGGTCAGCCAGTTTTAATCCATCTGGTGGTGGTGCTGTCTAACACATTTTCTACTTTATCTAGTAGTAGGTTATGGTCATTTTCAAATGTTTTATTGAAGTCCAAGTAAATTATATCGACAGCATTCCTCTGGTCTACTAATTTTGTCATTTGTCAAAGAACATAAGATTACTCTGCATGATCTGTTTTGACAAACCCATGTTGGCTTTTTGTTATTACTTTGTTTGCTTCTAGGTGTTCTGATTCGTTTGATTATCTTTTCCAGAATCTTCCCGTATTGAGGTCAGACCATAGGTCTGTAGTTTCCTGGATCTGTTTTTCCTTTTTTAAAGATGAATTACATCAGCTCTTTTCCAGTCCTCTGGCAGTGTGCTCCAGGATCTTTGAAAGATATAGTTCAGTGGTTCTGAGATCATGCCAGTTCCTTCAGAACCTTGTGTAATCCATGTCCTGGTGATTTGAACTGCCTAGGTAGACAGGTGTTCACTTACCATTTTCTTCATTTTAACTTGTGTTTCTAATCTGTTTTTGTAGTGTTGTTTTTGATAGGTTGGATTGTTTTTCCTTTTGTGTAAAGACAGATGCAAAATGTGAGTTAAGTAGATCTGCTTTCTCCTGTTGCTTGTCATCTTCTTGCCACTTTCTAGCAATGGGCCAATTGTTTCTTGACTTTTTTCTTGTTTTTAACATGTTGGAAGCTTTTTTGTTATTTTTACTTTTGTCGCTAGTTTGTTCATTGTGAGCCTTAGTCTCACATCTTTCAGGCTGGATTTGCTGATATTCTGCCTTAGTTATTTTGTTCCACTTTTTATATTTGTCCTTTTTGTTTTCAATTTGTCAGATAGTTCTTTATGCATCCATGCTGGTTTCTTTTGAGATCTACTATTTTCATTGGTATTGTGTTAGACTGTGCTTTTATAATCTCACTTTTCAAAATTTAAGCTCTTGAGTTGTTTTCTGAGGATTCTCATCCATTGAATCCTTCAAGCTCTAAGTTTATTGAAATTTTCTTAAAGTCCAAGATTCTAGTTTGACTGTTCTACTACTTGTATTTGCTTAATGTCAATTCAATATTGTCACTTGAAGGTTCCTGTAGCTTCAACATTCTATCATTTCATCTCTGTTATGAGAATTAAGTCCATATTTGATCTTGTTGCCTTCTCTATTTTTAAAAGTTGTCTGCTAGTTTTAGAACCGTGGATCTTCCACTTGGTGCAGAGTTTGTTTCAGTTGATGTCATAGAAATCATTACCATTGTGATGTGCTTCTTACCTTAGTTAGCTGACTAGCAAAAGTTCATCTACTCTCTGTTTGTCTAGTATAGAATGAATAGATTTTATGAAACATTCAAGATGATTTTCATCATTGTTGTGCTCTATTTCTGTAGAGATGTAATTATTTTTTATAGTGCAAATCCTCATTTGGTCTATTTAAATAATTTATATCCTCTAGCTATATGTTCCATTTGTTCATACCTAGAATGAAATATCAAGACTTGAATAGTCTTCCTTCAAACTTTAAAGCATTATCTATAATAACTTCCAGCTTATCACTAAGATTTGCAAACCTGATAAGCACATTCCTGTTGGAACCATTTTGTTCTACATAATTCTAAAAACATTGCAGATCTGTTATTGAAAAAGAATTTGTGTCAAGATCATTAATCCATTTTAAAATCTGTTTCAAATTATCTACCTTTTCTTCTTGAATTTAATAACAAATATTCCTCATCTAAACAAATTTCTTGTCTTGCTGCTCATTTTTAAATATTTCACCAATTTGTTATCCACTTTTGCATCATGTATATGAATCTGCTCAAGTTCTTTAATAATTGTCATTTCCATGTTTGCTTTGAAAATTTTCATTCATTTCTGTTTCATTTTTTCATTTCCAATGTCAAATTATCCATCAAATTGCTTTTCCCAATTTTATAAAGCAAAACTTTGCATTTCTGAAGGTTGTTGAGTCATTTAAAAGTTTTCAAACAGTATTTCAAACCACTTTGCAGATCTTAATAAAAGATCAACAGAATTTTTAATTGAAGTCAACATTTTAAAAATTTATTTCTCAACAGCTTGTAATTCATAGTCATTCACAGAGAACAGATAACTTCAGCTTTCAAACAATAATCAGCACTGTTTTTTCCTACAAAAAGAAAAAAATTACTGTTCATTCAACTTAAACTAGAAAAAATTTTCCTGTTATCAGATCATAAAATGCATTAACAAGCTGTTAATTTCTCTTAAAAAATAGTCCGCTGAAAGGCAAAGTAAAATCTCTGCTCCAAGTTTTCCACACAAAATCATTTAATCTTCAATTAAACTCTTCTCATTAGCAAATTCAGTCTTTATATTCACATTTGGCCTCAGCAGTAAAACACAGAACAGATGTTTATAAAGCAAAAGCAAAAAGACAGCAATTTATTCCTCATGTTGTCATGCTTGTCAATGCAAAACTCCATAATTCAAACAGTTTCAGATGACCTACTGGTTTTAAATTCAGTCTTTGGCTGTAACACTTTCACTCCACGATTTATTAACTTTTTAGTCCATATGCATTCCAAACACGTAAATTAAATCTTCATTAATAAGCCCTGTGAAGGAAAATCCTCACCCATAGCATATGGTCCCATTTGCAAAGATTAACATAATCAAATTAGTAGAATTAAACATTCTCATTTATCTTCTGTCTTACACATTTTCCACCATCTGCTCACCAATCAACTTAACATCTAGCAAAAGGATTTCATCTTTAATACATTGGTTAGAAATTCTTGTTTTGAAACTGTATTAAGAAAATACTTTCTTCCTTTATAATTTACTGTTCCAGCTGAATCTCATCTAAAATATATCTGATGTTTCTTAAGCTCATCCATTAACAAATTCTTTTCTTCTTAACATTTTAGGAGGAATTTCCTTCATCATTATTATATCTTGTCCTAATATTTTGAATTTATTTTTATAGAATGCTTGTAAAATTCCATACCTATTTTTCTTAGTTGTAAAATAAATTACCACATCTCTAAACACTTCTGCCTTGCCAACAAGAATTAACCTTATAGATTTTTTTCAATATTAACTTCAAAATCTTCTGATTCCACTCCATCTCTGAGCAAAGGCCTGAGTAAAATCTCTTTAAATTTTCCTCCTACATTCCTTTAATTCACCCTTATAGCATATTCCATTAATTTATATTGTAATATAATCCTTTCTTCATCTGCCCTATCCATTAACCTGAATATCTTCTATTTTATTTTCTAAAATAGATTGATTCTTGAACTTATTTTCCTTTGTAAATCTAAATTAATTTGGTTAAGTTCTTCCAGTCTTCCTCCCCTGAATACTAGATACCAACAATGGTGTAATTGAATCCTTTACCTTTTCATATCTCCTCTGCTCTTCCACCATCTAAAATCAATATTTCTTTCTCCATTTCATTAAATTTTTGATCTATCAAAAGATGATCCATAAGTTCCTGTAAAATTCCTTAAACCTTCCTTGATATCTTCTTTTAATTTCCGTATCTGAACTGAAGAAATTTCCAAGATTTTAGTAGTGGTTAATTCTGTTTGCTTAAAAGCCATTTTTAAATTGTATAATCTACCAAAAAAGAAAAAGAAAAAAAGAAAAAAAATTCAATAATTTTCTTCTTAAACACTGTAATAAAAAGATCATTAAAAATTATTCATTCCATTTAAAACATATCTTGTTACATTCTTATAGGTTCCACGCCAGCAATTATAATAAGCATTTCCTTAACTTTCACTTCCAATACACAAAATGCCATTTGCTTTCAATACACAAAACGCCATTTCCTTTCTTCATCTCCAATCTTGACTACAAATATATCCTCTGATAGGGAGTTAAAATCTTCTTACAAACAATCACTCTGTTTTAGCTCTGTCAAGCAGTCTATCACTAATCCATTTCAGTCCTGAGATCTGCATTTTGTTCCTTCATTACAGAATCTATTCAGCTCTATAGAAATATGCCTCCAGAATTTTGGGGCTCTAGGCTCTTCAGAATGTTCACCTTTTGCCTGATAGAGATATTCAAGCCAGACAGCTGATTCTTTCCACAGAATCACAGAGCTAGCTTAAAATAGACTGCCATCAACATAGCAAAGTCTCTATGCCAATTCTGTTAGATGTCTGATGTCTTTCTGTGAGCTTTGTCATTTAACAATATATGTCCAAAATTCTTTGCAGCCATGATTTGCTTTTAGTAGATCAACATTTCAATTGTTTCCTGAACCTGCCTTAGTTTATTGCACCCATTTCTGAGGCCAAATTCATTAGCCTTCCAGGCTGTGAATATTTTAAGTGACTATCCCATACAGTGGATAACCAGTGCAACTTATTCTGCTTTACTCAACTCCATCATTTTGAGTTACAATCAGGACATTTAAATTTCTATCATGAGGAACTGACTGAGGAGGCATATCCTCCCATGGAATCTTTTTAAATAGGATTATTTCCTTAGTCAACAGAGCAAGAACCAGCCATAAGCCAAATTATTATTTTAACATATTACATTTTCAACTAATTTATTTTAAATTTAGACCCTGTTTTATGTATATAAATAAATCTTTATATTCAAAACTCTTTCCTCAGTTAAATTAATCGAATCAGTAATTGATGATAAGACAATTGCTTCATAATACAATTTTAAATTAGGCATTTTAAGACCCCCCCTTTCCCTTGTGTCCTTCATTATTTTTAAGTTTATTCTTGGTTTTTTGCCCATCCATACAAAATTATTAACCCCCTTTTGCCATTCGTGTAATTTGATGTCGTTCTTAAGTACCGGTATCATTTGAAACAAAAATAGAAACCTGGGCAAAACATTCATTTTTATAGCTGCTATTCTTCCCAGCAAGGAGAGTTGTAACTTCTTCCAATTCTCCATTTCTTTCCATACCTTCTGCCACAATACCTCATAATTATTTTTGTATAATTTCACATTTGAAGCTGTAATATATATTCCTAAATATTTAACCTTTTTAATGATTTCAAAACCCGTAGATCTTTCTAACTCTTCTTTTTGTTGTATATTCATATTTTTAGTTATCATCTTTGTCTTTTGCTGATTCACCTTAAATCCAGATACTTTACCATACTGATCAATTATTTCTTTTAAACCAGTAGCTGAATATATTGGTTGAGATACAGTAACAACCAAGTCATCTGCAAAGGCTCTTAATCTACAATCTTGATGTTTAATTCTAATTCCCTTTATTCGATCGGAACCACGTATTTTATTTAAAAGAATTTCTAAAGTTAAAATAAAAAGTAGTGGAGACAAGGGGCATCCCTGTCTCATCCCTTTCCCAATTTTAAAAGTTTCTATTAACCCACCATTTACTATTATTTGTGCTGTTTGCTTCTGATATATTGCTTTAATTGCATGGATAAATTAATCCCCAAATTGCATTTTTTCTATTACTTTAAACAAAAACTGCCAGTCCAATCTATCAAAAGCCTTTTCAGCATCCAGAAAAAATTACTGAGACTTGGTTTCGTTCCAAATATTCAAGTAAATTTATAATTTGCCTCACATTATATCTCATCTGCCTACCCTTAATAAATCCTGATTGATCATTATGAATTATTTGATTCATCACTGGCATTAATCTATTAGCAAGTATCTTGGCAAATATCTTGTAATCAGTATTTAAACGTAATATAGGCCTATAATTCTCTGCTTTAATACCATCTCGATCTTCCTTCGGTATTAACGAAATAAAAGCTGTCCTCCATGAAGGGGGAACATCCCCTCCCATTTCAATTTTATTAAATAACTCTTTAAGTGGTTCAACCATCTCATTTTGTAAATTTTTATAATAAACAGCTGTTAAGCCATCTGTACCTGGTGCTTTACCGATTTTAAGCTGCTTAATTACAAAAATTTCCTCTGAAGTAATTAATTGATTCAATTTCTTCCTTTGATTTTCTGTAAGCTCACAAATATCTGTTGTTGTAAATATCTTTCTATCTCTTATCATAATCATATCCCTAGTATATAACTTGTATAATACTCTAAACGCTTTTTAATCAAATTCTTTTGATACACTTCTTGCCCCTATATTCTATTTTATCATCGTGATTTCTGTTTTTTCCTTATTATATAGGCAAGCCATCTTCCTGGCTTGTTAGCATTATTGAGCGTATTATGTTTTACATATTGTAAATTAATTACTACTTGATCTGCCATCAACATGTTAAACTGACCTCTTAATATATTTATTGGTTCTTTTATTTTACTATTTCCTGGGCTATTTATCAATAACTGTTCTTTCTTCTTAATTTCCTCTTCCAATTCCTTTTTCTTTTGCTGCTGTCTATTTCTATATTTAATATTCATTTGTATAAGATTTCCTCTCATATAAGCTTTACTAGCATCCTAAATCATCTCTATAGATGTCTCTTTTTTCATATTCATAATAAAAAATTCTTTCAATTGCTTTTTACATTCATTTACATTTTGTTCATATTTAAACAAATTCTCATTCAACCTCCATGATCTCCTAGCCTCCTTTTCCCGATCAAATTCAATCCAAACCGGACTATGATCAGATAGAGTTCTTGAACAAATCTTCGTCTTCTTTACTCTAGAATACAAATCATTAGAAATCAAAATAAAATCAATCCTCGAAAATGATTGATGCCTGTCAGAAAAGAAGGTAAAATCCCTCTCTTCTGTATTACGTTCTCTCCAAATATCTCTTAATTCCAAGTCTTCCATCATTTCAAAAAAAGCCTTTGGTAATTTCGCCCGGCTTGAAATCTTTCTTAAACTTTTTTTGTCTTTTCGAGTATCCAACACACCATTCCAATCACCCATTAATATATATGATTTATAATCCCAAAATACTATTCTTTTATGTAAAAACTTGAAAAAAATTTCTTGTTGTTGATTCAGGGCATAAACTCCTATTAATAATGTCTTCTTTCCCTCCAACAAAAGTTCAATAGCAATATATCTTCCTTGCTTATCCACCTCAATTAATTTTGCTGATATATCCTTCTTTATATATATATATAACTCAACCATTCTTTTTTTCCAAAGCGGAAGCAATAAAATGTACTCCCAGTTTTGAATTTATCAAATATTTCTGGTCTAAAGATCTAATATGTGTTTCTTGTAAACAGATAATGTCATTTTTAAATTGTTTCAAATAATGAAATACTTTCCTTCTCTTCTGTGGTGAATTCAAACCATTAACATTCCAAGATAACATTAATTCCATTATCGGCAAAGGAAACTTTGACCAGCCGCAAATCACATTTTGCTTTAGGCCTGTTCCTCCCACTGTTTCCGTTGTAGTAGTTGCCATTGTTGTGCCTTCATCTTGTTCCTTGCGTTTAGCAGCAGCTCTTGTCAGCCTTTGTTCTGAACCCGTCATAGGTATTTCCAACACTTGTAATAAATCTTCTTCCATCACAATCTGTTCTTGTACCTGCTTCACTTCTCTTTCCTTCACCTCACCCTCCCTTCTTCTAGCTTCCAATGGGGGAAGACTTCCAGCTTTTAATACCTCAACATAAAATTCTCTTGCTTTTCCAACTGTATTGAGACGATGCGCTTTCCCTGCATAATATACTATTATACCAGTTGGAATATCCCATCTATATTCAATCTGATGTTTTTTAAGTTCATTCACCAGGAAGGCAAATTCCTTCCTAGCCCTTAACATTTTTGGTGGAATTTCCTTTAATATTAAGATATCTTGACCAGCAACCTGAATCTTCTCCCCCTTATATGACGCTTGCAGAATCTGATTTCTCACTGTTCTTGTTGTAAAATAAATAACAACATCCCTTGGCAACTTTTTTTGCCTTGCTGTCCAAGAGTTCACACAATATATTTTGTCAATTTGATAAGCCATATCTGCTGGATGGGCTGCTAATATCTCAGCAAATGCTTCAGAAAAAAATTCCCTTAAGTTCTCTTGTTTATTCTCCTTTAAGCCATGGATTCTTAAAGCAAATTCCATATTCCTATATTGTATCAAAACTATTTCATCATCTGTTTTTTTCATTTTACTTTGAAATGCATCCATTTTATTTTCTAATTTTGAATTAAATTGCTTGATTTCTTCAACTTCCTCTTCTAATAAAATCACATTTGTTGCCAAACTTAACTTCTTTATTTCCCACTTGAATTTCTAATATATGCTCTTTCATTTCAGACATCTCATCAGTTATTACTTTAACTTTTTCTTGTATAAAATCCTTCAAGTTCTCCTGTAACGCCTCCAAATTTAATGTTTTATTATCCGCTGTATGAGCTGGAGAGGCACCAGCTGAAGAAATTCCAGAGCTCTTTGTTACAGCAGACTTTAATTGTTTGGCTGCCATCTTCTATAAAATTATTTATTTATTTATATATTTTCCAACTTAATATTAATTTAAATCTTCTTAACCTCCTAAAAACACAGTCTTTTATAACAATATTTAAAAATCTCCCATAGATTCTATCAGCAGGCAGCAAGGAGTAAAAGTAGAAAACAACATGCAAATTTTACAGAAAAGTTCTGTCACTTTGCTTCCATAGCTTGTTAACAATCGCCACCATTTTCTTGCTATTTTCAAGCTTGATACAAAATAAATAGGAATTGCAAAGTTCTCCACTTTCATTCTGTCCTATAATCCTTTATTGTCCAAAATAGATCTCGAGTTTGGTCGAGGATTGAATTAAAGCAGAAAATCCTCAGATCTGGAGCACTTTTTGCTGAGGAACTTAACTCTTCAAATTTCTCAGGAGTTTTAGGAAGTTCTAATGCAGCTCATTCTCTTCTCCCGAAAAGGGGTTTTTTCGAACCACTGGACGGCAGATTTAAGCTGTCCTAGCGATTCCACATAAGCCAGAGGTTGGCGATCGTAAAGATCACCGCCATCACCTATGGTGCCAAACCAGAAGTCCTAAAATGGATTCTCTCTTGTGTGTGTTGTCTAGTATATCACCAAATTGGAATTCTGACTGAAACATTTCCCACAATCTGGACATATGTATGGTTTCTCTGTATGAGTCCTCTGGGGTATTATCAGCTTGGCCTGCTTGCTATAGCTTTTGCCACATTGAGACAACTGGTACTGTTTTTCTCTGGTATGAATCTTTCCATGAACAACTGGGAAGCTGTTCTGACTAAAGCTTTTGCCACATCGGGAACACTGATACGGCTTTTCTCCAGTGTGAAACCTCTCGGGCATAATTGGCCCATGAAAGGGCTGTGAAAGGACGCGCTCGGGACACGGCTGCTTTCCTGGAGAAAGCAGCATAGCTGTTGACAATTGGGGAGGACACAAGTACCGAAGGAGCACCTCCTTGCTTTGTGGCTGCTGCAATGAATATGAGAAGCCCAGCCAATGTTTTGAGCATGGTTAACATCTCCAGCCCAATGAGCTTAGGCCACCCTGTTACCATAACCAACCCTTGCTTGGTCCGTAACTTCTCTGTTAACACTCACCACAGCAGAGGTGGGTTTCAGCAGGTACTGACCAGTTCTGGAGAATTGGTAGCGGAAATTTTGAGTAGTTCGGAGAACCAGTAGTAAAAATTCTGACTGGCCCCGCCCTCATATATTCTCTGCCTCCCAAGTCCCAGCTGACGGAGAGGAAATGGGGATTTTGCAGTAACCTTCTCCTGGACTGGGGTGGGAATGGAGATTTTACAGTATCATTTCCCTGGAGTGGGGTGGGAATGGAGATTTTACAGTATCCTTCCACTTCCATGCCCAGCAAACCACGCCCAGAGAACCGGTCGTAAAAAATTTGAAACCCATCACTGCACCACAACTCCAGTTACTGCACCAGTGAACATCGCACATCCAGTCACTATCACCTCACCAATGAATCTCCCAACACCATTGACATTAGCTGGCCCTTTAAATATAGTCATGAGACCAGTGGAAAACATATCTTTCCTTCCCCAGGCATTGCCAACCTCTCCCACCTAAAAACAAACACCTTAGAGCAAAAACTTCATCCATAAAACAAAAAGGAGGCTGTGTATTGTTTAATGGACTGAATTACCACGACCCAGTCACATGACAAGCCATGCCCACCCAGCTGGTCCAGAACAGTCTGTGGGACCGTAATTCAAAAAAGTTTCAGCTCCTGCTTTATATGGAGGTAGGTGAAGGGGATAACCTCCGTGTCTGTGAAGTGGGTGTGCAGCTACTCCTACAAGACAGGTAGTACAAACATTTTTGATAATTCTCCCTTCCTCCAGAAAGAAGTCCGAAGAATTGCTACGCCAACGACTCCCAGTGTGGCTCCTCTTCGGGATAATCAGGTGTGTTTTATAATCTTTGCTTTTCCCACAATAGGCATATCTGTGGTTCTTTTCCACCACTGACATTTTTGGATTCTCAAGGACATCAAAAATACTCTCAATCCCTTCTTGGATGGAGCATTGATTCAAGTTACGGCGTCCTTCCTCACAGGGCAAGGCCTCCATTACGGTCTGCCTTATCTGTCTCCCCAAGTGATCATTTCCTTCCCGCTAACTTCTAGCTATTTCCCTCTTTTTCTGAACTAGGAAATTATGCCCCTTGATATTTTGATACGTTTCTTCCAGATACAATATTTTTTTTGTCCAGCTGAAAACTCTTTTCCTGGTTTTGTCCTCCTTGTCTGTAAGCTGCTGGGAAGGAAGAAAAATTTTGGGGATTTCCGGAGGAACTAACAAGATTTTGATTGCTGCCTTGGTTTCCTTTGCCTTTTAATGCTGCTTGTGATTCAGTGCTCCACAGTGCTCTCTTTGGCATTCAGATCCAGAGGCATACATTACAATAAAAGGCAAAGGTGCCAAAAGGCTACCTTAAACTCTTAATTATTTACTTTTTCAATATACATGTCAAATGCCCATTCAGTTATGACATTTATTTGCTTCCTAACAAACCTAGCAGACAACTTTGTTTCCCAAAAAGTAAAGAAGGGAACAAGGGGATCAGCCATATTGGACTTAATTCTCACTCACAGAGATGAAATGATAGAAGGTGTTGAAGCAACAGGAAACTTGGGGGCAAGTGATCACACAATATTGGAATTCAACATTATGCAAACACAAGTAGTAGAGCAAAGTCAAATTAGAGGCTTGGACTTTAAGAGAGCTAATTTCAATAAACTTAGAGAGAGCTTGAGAAGGATTCCATGGGTGAGAATCCTGGGCAATTCAAGAAGCTTGGGAAATTTTGAAAAGTGAGATTATAAAAGCCAGTCAAACATACCAAAGAAGAAGAAAATAATAGATCTCAAAGAAAGCAGCATTGATGCATAGAGAACTATCTGACAAATTGAAAGACAAAAGGACAAATAAAAAGTGGAAAGAGGGGCAACAACTAAGGCAGAATATCAGCTAATAGCAGCCTGTAAAGATGAAGTGAGGAAAGCTAAGGCTCACAATGAACAAAGGCTAGTGACAAAAAAGTAAAAAACAACAAAAAAAGCTTCTTCCAACATGTTAAAAACAAGAAAAATGTCAAGGAAACAATTGGCTCATTGCTGGGAGAAAGAAGGTGGCAAGAAGGTGACAAGCAACAGGAGAAAGCAGATGTTTAACTCATTTTTTGCATCTGTCTTTACACAAAAGAAAAAAACAATCCAACCTATCAAAAACAGCACCACAAAAAACAGATTAGGAACATAAATTAAAATAGGGAAAAAAATGGTAAGTGAACACCTGTCTGCCCTAGATGAATTCAAATCACCAGGACCAGATGAATTACACCCCAAGGTTCTGAAGGAACTGGCAGACGAAATCTCAGAACCAGATCGCAGATTATCTGGAAAAGATAATCAAGCAACGAATCACTGAACACCTAAAGCAAACAAAGTAATAACCAAAAGCCAACATAGGTTTGTCAAAAACAGATCATGCCAGACTAATCTTATTGCATTCTTTGACAAAATGACAAAATTAGTAGACCAGAGGAATGCTGTCGATATAATTTACTTGGACTTCAGTAAAGCATTTGATAAAGTAGACCATAACCTACTACTAGATAAAGTAGAAAAATGGGTTGTGACAGCACCACCAGATGGATTCGTAACTTGACCAACTGATAACGTAGTAACGGAACTACATCCACATGGAGGAAGTATGCAGTACAAGGCTCTGTTTTAGGCCCAGTACTCTTCAACATCTTCATCAATGACTTGACGAGGGAGAAAAACTCATCAAATTTGCAGATGACACCAAGCTGGAGCCAACACCCAGAAGATAGGCTCAAGACAGAAGGATCTTGACAAACTTATTTATTTATTTATTTATTTAAAAATTTATATGTTCTCCAAAGACTCAGGGCTTATAGTGTAAGGCAATAGTTTCATTCATTTGTATATTTATATACAAGTCAATTTATTTTAACAATCTGGGTCCTCATACCTACCTTATAAAGGATGGAAGGCTGAGTCAACCTTGGGCCTGGTGACTGAACAGTAATTGCAGGCAGCTGCAACAGGCTTACAGCCTGAGCCACACCGCGGCCCTTGAACATTGGGCGTTATCTAACAAAATGAAATTCAACAGTGAAAAAAGTAAGGTTCTACATTTAGGCCAAAAAACCAAAATGCACAGGTACTTTATATGTGGTACCTTGCTCAATAGTAGTAACTGTGAGAGGGATGACCCAGCAGTGTGCAGCAGCTACCAAAAAAGCCAACACAGTTCTGGGCTGCATAAACAGAGGGATAGAATCAAGATCATGTGAGGTGTTAATACCACTTTATAATGCCTTGGTAAGGCCACATATGAAAAATGGCATTCAGTTTTGGTCGCCACAATGTATAAAAGATGTTGAGACTCTAGAAAGAGTGCAGAGAAGAGCAACAAAGATGATTAGGGGACTGGAGGCTAAAATATATGAAGAACGGTTGCAGGAACTGGGGATGTCTAGTTTAATGAAAAGAAAGACTAGGGGAAACATGATAGCAGTATTCCAACATCTCAGGGGTTGCCACAAAGAAGAGGGAGTCGGGCTGTTCTCCAAAGCACCTGAGGGTAGAAACAGCAGAATGGGTGGAAACTACTCAAGGAGAAAAGCAATTTAGAACTAAGGAGAAATTTCCTGACGGTTAGAACAATTAATAAGTGGAACAACTTGCCTGCAGAAGTTGTGAATGTTCCAACACTGGAAATTTTTAAGATGTTGAATAACAATTTGTCTGAAATGGTATAGGGTTCCCTGCCTGGGCAGGGGGTTGGACTAGAAGACCTCCAAGGTCTCTTCCAACTCTGTTATTATGAGATTTATTGACTTGGGTCAATCATGAGTTCATAGAATTGCAAAGAGTAATCATCAAATATACTGGGGACAGATTATATATATGTACATATCCCGTGTTTCCCCGAAAATAAGACCCAGTTATATTTTCTTTTGGGCCCATAAGCACCAGGTCTTAGTTAAAGGTCATGTCTTACCCGCTTATCTTAGGACCATTGCAGGGAGGCCACCCAAACCCTGACACCTGTTGCACCACTGCCTGACTTCTTCTGCAGCCGTTTGCGGCAAACACTGCGTAGCTTGTCGCGCAGCCCATGCAAGCTGTGTCCAAACTGTTTCTCAGCTGATTAAAACACATTTAACTTCTGGAGGATTTTTTTTTGAAAAAAAGCTACATCAGCTATCCTTTTCCTTTGGCTAAACTCCTAAGTGCATTTCCACTAGACTGCATTTTCACTTGCTTCCTTCTGAGAAGGCAGAGAAGAATGTGAGTCATATCTGTGTATCTTTATGCTTGCGGAGGATGTGGTGCCTTGCGCCATTACCACAGTTCACAACAGGGATGAATCCAGGCCCACTGAAAATTAGCCATTTCCATTTTCCTTTTCTCTCCACCACATTTAATCCTGAGAAACGTTAGTAAAATGAATCAGGCCAAAATTCAAACAATCACTTTTCATCTATACTTTCAATGAGATCACAAATGAAATTCAAGCATTCTGTAAACTCATCTACTATTCCTCATATGGATTACCTTGTGTGCAATAAGGGATGATTTATGAATGTCCACAGACTGGACATTTCAAACATTTCTCCACAGTGTAAAATCTCTGGTGTATCACCAGGTGGAATTCTGACTGAAACTTTTCCACAGATAGGACATTCAAAGGGTTTCTCCTGTGAGTCCTCTGGTGTCACCAGGTGGAATTCTGACTGAAACTTTTCCCACAATCAGGACATTCAAAGGGTTTCTCCTGTGAGTCCTCTGGTGTCTCACCAGGCTGGAATTATCACTAAAACCTTTCCACAGATAAGACATTCAAAGGGTTTCTCTCCTGTGTGAGTCCTCTGGTGTCTCACCAGGCTGGAATTATCACTAAAACCTTTCCCACAATCAGGACATTCAAAGGGCTTCTCTCCTGTGTGAGTCCTTTGGTGTATCACCAGCTGGGAATTATCTCTAAAACCTTTCCCACAATCAGGACATTCAAAGGGTTTCTCACCTGTGTGAGTCCTCTGGTGTAGCACCAGATGGGAATTCTGACTAAAACCTTTCCCACAGATAGGACATTTAAAGGGCTTCTCTCCTGTGTGAGTCCTCTGGTGTGTCACCAGGTGGGAAATCTGACGGTAACATTTCCCACAATCAGGACATTCAAAGGGTTTTTCTCCTGTGTGAATCCTCTGGTGCATCACCAGGCTGGAATTATCACTAAAACCTTTCCCACAGATAGGACATTCAAAGGGCTTCTCTCCTGTGTGAGTCCACTGGTGTCTCACCAGGCTGGAATTATCACTAAAACCTTTCCCACAATCAGGACATTCAAAGGGTTTCTCTCCTGTGTGAGTCCTCTGGTGTCTCACCAGGAAGGAATTTTAACCAAAACCTTTCCCACAGATAGGACATTCAAAGGGCTTCTCTCCTGTGTGAGTCCTCTGGTGTCTCACCAGGCTGGAATTATCCTAAAACCTTTCCCACAATCAGGACATTCAAAGGGTTTCTCTCCTGTGTGAGTCCTCTGGTGTCTCACCAGGCTGGAATTATCACTAAAACCTTTCCCACAATCAGGACATTCAAAGGGTTTCTCTCCTGTGTGAGTCCTTTGGTGTATCACCAGGTGGGAATTATCTCTAAAATTTTTCCCACAATCAGGACATTCAAAGGGCTTCTCTCCTGTGTGAGTCCTTTGGTGTATCACCAGGTGGAAATTATCTCTAAAATCTTTCCCACAATCAGGACATTCAAAGGGTTTCCCTCCTGTGTGAGTCCTCTGGTGTCTCACCAAGTTGGAATTATCATTAAAACCTTTCTCACAGATAGGACATTCGAAGGGTTTCTCTCCTGTGTGACTCCTCTGATGTCTCACCAGGCTGGAATTATCTCTAAAACTTTTCCCACAATCAGGACATTCAAAGGGTTTCTCTCCTTTGTGAGTCCTCTGGTGTGCCACCAGGTGGGAATTCTGATTAAAACCTTTCCCACAGATAGGCCATTCAAAGGGTTTCTCTCCTGTGTGCATGGTCTTGTGTCTCAGGAGGTGCGACTTTGTAATGAAAGCTTTCCCACAATCAGGACATTCAAAGGGTTTCTCCTGTGTGACTCCTCTGATGTATTGGCAGGTGGGAATTCTGACTGAAACTTTTCCCACAATCAGGACATTCAAAGGGTTTCTCCTGTGTGACTCCTCTGATGTCTCACCAGGTGGAATTCTGACTGAAACTTTTCCACAATCAGGACATTCAAAACATTTCTGTCCTATGTGAGTCTTCTGGTGTATCACCAGGCTGGAATTGTGACTTTCCCATAATCAGGACATTCAAAGGTTTTCTCCTTGTGAGTTCTCTGGTGCTTCACCAGGATGGAATTCTCACTGAAACTTTTCCACAGAAAGGATGTTCAAATGGTTTTATTCCTGTGTCGCCTTTAGTGTCTCATGACCTGGAATTTCTAATGAAACTTTCAAACAATCTGCACAGTCAGTTTTCCTGCGAGTTATCTGATGTAGCACCATGTTGCCATGCTCACTAAAATATTTACTACATTGGGAGCACTTTTGTGGCTTCCCTCTTGTGTCTGGGTGCTTCCATGAATCACAAGGGAGCTGTTGTGACCAAAGCTTTTGCCACAATCAGGTAATTTGTATGGTTTTTCTCCTCTCTGGCTCCTCTTGTGCATCATCAGCTGCAACTTGCAATCTGTGCTTTTCCCACAATAAACAGATCTATGGAGCTTTTCCACACATGATATTCTTGAGGAGATAAAATATGGACAATGCCTTGTTTAGTGGTGCTTTAATTCAAGCCGTTTTCTTCCTCACAGGGAGAGGCTTGAATTACTGTCTGCTCTACGTGACCTTACTATTGACCTTTTCCTCCCCAGTGACCTCCAGATATTTCCCTCTTTTGCTGAAGGATAAATAATCTCCCTTCACTTTTCATGTAATGTATCCTTCAGTTCTGCATAATCTGTTTATTCTTTCTTGATTTTCTCTCTTTTGTCTAACAACTGTTGGAAGAGGAGAATTGTGTAGTTTTCTGAAGGAAATGGAAAATATTTGATTTCTGGCTTGATTTTCTTCCCTTTTCAACAGTGTTTGTTATTTACAGTTGTCCCGAGTGTTCTTATTGCCATCCTCTTTGTCTGTAAGATTCAAAGAAAAATAGAACTTTAATTCTTTATAAAATGGTTAGAGATGATGTGAAAAAAGAAAAAAGTATATATTACAATGAAAAAACAAACATGCCCCAATATTAGAATAATCACTTACATTATTGATGATTCATATCACACATGGAGTACTACTGAGATCCATGTTCAAATATTCAATCAATATTCAATCAAATTGAGTTGTTTAGTTGGGTCAATCATAAATTCTTAACAATGCAAAGTGTTATCATCAAATATATCTTGAAGTGCTGAGAATAGGTTATATAATTGCAGATTATGCATAGAGAGAAATACAGATGCACCCACCTACACATGTATACATGGAGAAAATCTACGTCTTTCAAGCCTGACAAAATGTCCCAAAATGTTTACAGTCAAACCTTCTGAGCTAAATTTAGAGATGTGGGGGCTTTAACTGATGAAATGATGCTGAAAGCCTCTCTAAGCTTTGAAGCACCACTTTTGTTCATGGAAGTCCTCAGCTGCAAATAAGAACAGAAAATCCTGTCTTCAAACCCTCTGGTGACATCCCCACTCAAGTCGTCCTCACTTAACCTACCACAATTGAAACGGATATTTGCGTCACAAAGCAGCTCAAACAGAACTTATCTCTGTTCCTTTGTAGTTGTTAAGCAACTTACTGTGGGTTGTTAAAGGCAATTTTGTATGACCGTAACTTGCAATTTCCTGCCAGTATATCCATTGATTTTGCTTTTCAGAAGCTAGCTGGGAAGGTCACAAATGGGGATTATCAGTGTGGGATGACGCAGCCATCATAAATGTGCAACTATTGGCAGAACCCGAATTGGTGCAACTCCTTTTCCTAAACCTTTAAAACCACAGTGACGGTCATTGAACAAGTGCTAGGATTACCACAAATTTTATGGACCAGGTGCACGTCTCCTTCTTTTGTGCCATAGGAATTTTGAAGGCTCGGGGATGAAGTGGTAAATGAGGACTACCTGTGCAACCAAAGAGCTATTTTTTCAGGAAGTGTTGGATTATGCAGAATTGAACGATGGACGGGACAAGAAATATCATTCTTACTGCCAAGACATGGAAGTAAAAAAACTTGTAAATTTTATTCATCTGTCATTTTCAATACATGTGTGGATTACAAACTATATCAAAAGGGCCAACCTCAGGATGTAATGGGAGACTTTAACCACCCTGATATCAACTGGGAGACAAACTCTACAGCAAGTAGGAGATCAAACAGATTTCTAACCAACTTGGCTGACAACTATGTCATCCGTGCGCTCTCACACAGAGGGACTCCTCAGGGTGCCGTCAGCGAGACAGTGTCGTCTGGCGACACCCAGAGGAAGGGCCTTCTTCAGGGGCCCCCTCTGGAACGAACTGCCCAGGACTTGACAACTTCCAGACCTCCAACCTTGGAGCTTAAAACATATTATTCATCTGCGCAGGACTGGATTAGATTTTAAATTTGTTGGTTTTAATGGGTTTATTATTTATATTGTTTTTAATAATTTACATTAGAATAAGTTTTTTAATTGTTATTTTAGTCTGTATTTATATGTTTTTACTTGCCTGTGAACCGCCCTGAGTCCCTAGGGAGATAGGGCGGTATATAAATATGAAAAATAAATAAATAAATAAATAAATCCAAAAGGTAAAAGAGGGAACTAGAGGAAAAACTATACTCGACCTAGTTCTTACTAATAGAGAAGCGATAGGTGAAATTGTCGGAACCTTGGACAAGTGACCACGTCTTACTGGAATTCAATATAATGCAAACACAAGCAATAGACTATAATCCAAGTGTCTTTAATTTTAGAAGAGCTGATTTTGAAATAAAACAATATTTCATGAATAAAATCCTAAAAGAGAAACACAATGCAAGAGCTGGGAAACACTGGAAAATATGATCATATAAGCCCAGTCCAACACTATCACTAAAAAGGAAAACAAGAAATCTAAGAAGCAGCCAGCATGGTTGCAAAGATCTCCTGATAAACTGAAAGACAAAAAGGATAAGTACAAAAATGGAAAGAGGACAACTACAGAATTATCAACAGATAGCCCGAATCTGCAAAGATGAAGTCAGGAAACCAAAGGCTGAGTATGAACAAAGACTTGGAACAAAAATTAAAGATAACAAAAACAAGTTTTTTTCAACATACATATAACAAGAAAAATGTCAAGGAAATGGTCCACTAAAAAGAGAAAATGGCAAGGAAGTAAGAAATAATCCCTGGAAAGATCCTGGAAAAGATAATCAAGCAACAAATCACCGAATACCTAGAAGCAAACAAAGTAATAACCAAAAGCCAACATGAGTTTGTCAAAAACAGATCATGCCAGACTAATCTTATTGCATTCTTTGGCAAAGTGACAAAATTAGTAGACCAGAGGAATGCTGTCGATATAATTTACTTGGACTTCAGTAAAGCATTTGATAAAGTAGACCATAACCTACTACTAGATAAAGTAGAAAAATGTGGGTTAGACAGCACCACCACCAGATGGATTTGTAACTGGCTGACCAACCGCACTCAACGTGTAGTCCTCAATGGAACTACATCCACATGGAGGGAAGTATGCAGTGAAGTATCCCAAGACTCTGTTTTAGGCCCACTACTCTTCAACATCTTCATCAATGACTTGGACGAGGGATAGAAGGGAACTCATCAAATTTGCAGATGACACCAGGAATAGCAACACTCCAGAAGATAGGCTCAAGTTACAGAAGGATCTTGACAGACTTGAACATTGTATCTAACAAAATGAAATTCAACAGTGAAAAAGGTTCTACATTTAGGCAAAACCAAAATGCACAGGTAGATATGTGGTACCTTGCTCAATAGTAGTACCTGTGAGAGGGATCATGGAGTCCTAGTGGACAACCACTTAGATATGAGCTAGCAGTGCAGCAGCTGCAAAAAAACCCAACACAGTTCTGGGCTGCATAAACAGAGGATAGAATCAAGATCATGTGAAGTGTTAGTGCCATTTTATAACGCCTTGGTAAGGCCTCACGTGGAATACTGCATTCAGTTTTGGTCACCGCGATAAAAAGATGCTGAGACTCTAGAAAGAGTGCAGAGAAGAGCAACAAAGATGATTAGGGACTGAGGCAAAAACATATGAAGAACGGTTGCAGGAACTGGGGATGTCTAGTTTAAAGAAGGACTAGGGAGACATGATAGCAGTGTTCCAATATCTCAGGGTTGCCACAAAGAAGAGGAGTCGGCTGTTCTCCAAACCACCTGAGGGTAGAAAGAAGCAATGGGTGGAAACTGATCAAAGAAAGAAGCAACTTAGAAATAAGGAGAAATTTCCTGACAGTTAGAACAATTAATAAGTGGAACGACTTGCTTAGAAGTTCTGAATGCTCCAACACTGGAAATTTTAAGAAAATGTTGGATAACCATCTGTCTGAGATGGTGTATTTCCTGCCTGAGCAGTTGACCAGAAGGCAAGGTCCCTTCAACTCTGGATTATTATTATTGTTTAATGTCAATGTACCTGGATGAAACTGTCTATCTAGACCTGTCTAGTCCAAGGTTCTGCACTGAGCAGCTGGTTGATGATCTCTGAGGCCAATATTATTCCTCTGCCTTGGTCCTATTAGATAGCGCTTTGATACTAGACCATGGTATCCTGCTGCACCGTTGGAGGGATTGAAGGCACCGCTATCTGGTTCTCCTCTATTCTGATTGAGACGGTGTTGATTAGCAGAGGTTGACCCAGAGGCACCTCACTTTGGGGCATGATCTCTCCTGTTCAACATCTATGAGAATCATCAGGTTTCGTGTGAAGTATCAACTGTACGCAATGACACTCAGCTGTACTTTTCCACGGCCACCCCAACTTATCGAATGCTGTCGGTGTCTGGAAGCCATGGGTCTGATGGGGAAAACAGGCTCAAGCTCAATCCTCCAAGACAGAGTGGCTGTGATGCCGGCACTCTGCAGTCAGCTGCAGAGCTGACTGTTGAAGTAGACGCAGAGGGTGCAATTTCTCTTCTGGATGGACCTGTCTTTGAAGACCACTTGACGGCCGCTGAGAGCACCAGGTTTGCCTGCCAGTTGCGCCTTTTCTAGACCGATGTGCATGGTCACTCATGCTCTCGTGACATCTCGCCTGATTACTGCAATGCTCTCTTCATGGGCTCCCTTGAAGAGCAGGAGGCTCCAGTTGGTCCAGAATGCTGCGTGGTGATAGAAGTGTCGTGTCCCACTCCTCCGCTGACGGCCGGGTCAGGAAATCCGAATCAGGCTTGCCTCTGCAGCCTGCCAAAGTCCTAGCCTCAGAGCAGGCAGGAGACCAGTAAGTGACTTCAGCAAGATAAGTTCGACTTTTGCCTGACTCAGAGACTGCCAGAAAGCAGATCCTTTATATAGGCAATGGGGTGTGGCTCCATGACTCAGCACTCATTAAGGCCTGCCCCTCCCTTCCTTCTGTTGCCTCCGCCTATCCAGCCTTCTGATGCGAGGGTCACACCAATCAGCAGCTGTTGGGAATAAACCCTCCTCAGGCTCACATGCTGTGGAGGAGGGGAGGTCTAGCTGCTCCGTTTGCCTGGGCATGGAGTCAGGGCTGGGGCAGGAGATGCTCCTTCTTCTGCAGTTTGTGTGGGCATGGAGCCAGGACGTGGGCCGGGAGGCATACATTCCTCAGTGTTCGGGAGCAGGTAAGAAGGCCCCGGCTGCTCTGAGGGCGGGCAAGACACAACAGGGAGCCCCTCGTGGCTCCCATGTGACACCTCTCCTGCACAGACTGCACTAGCTACCTGTGGCCTTTCAGGTGCGCTTCAAGGTTTTGGTAACTATCTTCAAAGCGCTCCATGGCATTGGGCCGGGTTACTTACGGGACCGTCTACTGCCGCCGATTGCCTCCCACCGACCCGTGCGCTCTCACAGGGAGGGACCCCTCAGGGTGCCGTCAGCCAGGCAGTGCCGGCTGGCGACGCCCAGGGGAAGGGCCTTTTCTATGGGGGCTCCCACCGTCTGGAACGAACTTCCCCCAGGACTTGCCAACTTCCTGACCTTGAACCTTTCGCCACGAGCTTCACACATCTATTTATCTACAGGACTGGACTAAATTTTAAATTTGGTTTTAACGGGTTTTATTATTTTATTGTGGTTTTAATATTGACGTATTTAATAAGTTTTTAAATTGGGGTTTTAACTTGTACTTATATGTATGTTTTACTAGGCTGTAAAAACCGCCCTGAGTCCCTTGGGAGATAGGGGCTATAAAATATGATTAAATAAATACTTAGATTTCAATAAAAAGCATCTGACAAAGTAGATGGTAAGTTTTTATTTTATAAAATGTGGCACAGAGACATCCAATCACACAGATGGATTCATAACTCACTAACAAATTGTACTCAACGTGCAGTCCTCAATGGAACTACGCCCACATTGAGGGAACTCTTGAGGCTTTGGAAAATAAGTTCACTCCCTCCTCTTTGTGGCAACCTTTGAAATACTGGAATACCACTATCATGTCATCTATAATCCTTCTTTTCTCTAGACTAACCAAATCCAAATCCTGCAACCATTCTTGATGTCTCTAGACCTTTAATCATCTTAGTTGCTCTTCTTTGCACTTTTTCCCAAAGTTTCATCTTTTTTGTAATGTGGTGATGAAAACTATATGGAGTATTCCAGGTATGGTCTTACTAAGGCTTTATATAAAACAGTACTAAACATTCACGTGTCTACATAAGCAAAAATTGTATTAGCTTTTTTGGCTACTGCCGCATACTGCTGGTTCATATTTAAGTGATCATCCATTAGAAGTCCAAGGTCCTTTCATTTTTTCTGCCTAAGTATAAAATCTTGTTTTCCTCCACATTAAATTTCATGTTGTTGGATAGGGCCCATTGTTTCAAGTCTGTCAAGATCTGTTTGGATCCTAAGCTTGTCTTCTTGGGTGTTGGCCATTCCTGCCAGCTTAGTGTCATCTGCAAATCTGATAAGTTCAGTGATTGGGCAACCGGTAGTGGTGGGGGCAGCCTCCGCTCCCAGATGCTTCTGCGGATGCCAGGAGGAAGTAACTGTATCATAACCAAAAAGTAACATAATAATTGGAATATATTATATTGGAATATAATTGGAATATTGCTATATATGGTGGGGAATCAACTTGCCTGGAAATATTTATGTAAGCAATTATTGAAAATCAACATATCTACTGATTCCACTGGCCAGTAAAAAAGTCCTACCTTAACATAACAGAGTTGGAAGGGACCTTGGAGGCCTTCTAGTCCAACCCCCTGCCCAGGCAGGAAACCCTACACCATCTCAGTCAGATGGTTATCCAACATCTTCTTTAAAACTTCCAGTGTTGGAGCATTCACAACTTCTGGAGGCAAGTTAATTAATTGTTCTGATTAATTGTTCTAAGTGTCAGGAAACTACTTCTTAGTTCTAGGTTGCTTCTCTCCATGATTATTTTCCACCCATTGTTTCTTGTCTTACCCCCAGGTGCTTTGGAGAATAGTTTGACTCCCTCTTTGTGGCAGCCCCTGAGATATTGGAACACAACTATCATGTCATCCCTACTCCTTCTTTTCATTAAACTAGACATATCCAGTTCCTGCAACTGTTCTTCATATGTTTTAGCCTCCAATCCCCTAATCATCTTTGTTGCTCTTCTCTGCACTCTTTTCTAGAGTCTCAACATCTTTTTTACATTGTGGTGACCAAAACTGAATGCAATATTCCAAGTGTGGCCTTACCAAGTCATTATAGAGTGGTATTAACACTTCACGTGATCTTGATTCTATCCTTCTGTTTATGCAGCCCAGAACTGTGTTGGCTTTTTAACAGCTGCTGCACTGCTGGCTCATATCTAAATGGTTATCCACTAGGACTCCAAGATCCCTCTCACAGGTACTACTATTGAGCAAGGTACCACATATACGGTACTGGTGCATTTTGTTTTGCCTAAATGTAGAACCTTACTTTTTC
>NC_080540.1:89091-108492 GCF_028640845.1 Ahaetulla prasina | reverse complement strand
ATTTCTCTGGTCTATCACCAAGCTGGAATTATAACTGAAAGTTTTCCAACAATCAGGACATTCAAAACATTTCTCTCCTATGTGGGTCTTCTGATGTATCACCAGGCTGGAATTGTGACTTTCCCATAATCAGGACATTCAAAGGTTTTCTCTTCTGTGTGAGTTCTCGGGTGCTTCACCAGGATGGAATTCTCACTGAAGCTTTTCCCACAGAAAGGATGTTCAAATGGTTTTTATTCCTGTGTGTGCGTCCTTTAGTGTCTCATGACCTGGGAATTTCTAATGAAACTTTCAATCAATCTGCACAGTCATACGTTTTCTTCTTCCTGCGAGTTATCTGATGTAGCACTATGTTGCCGTGCTCACTAAAGCAAATTTTACATTGGGAGCACTTTTGTGGCTTCCCTCTTGTGTCTGGGTGCTTCCATGAATCACAAGGGAGCTGTTGTGACCAAAGCTTTTGCCACAATCAGGTAATTTTTATGGTTTTTCTCCTCTCTGGCTCCTCTTGTGCATCATCAGCTGCGACTTGCAATCTGTGCTTTTCCCACAATAGACAAATCTATGGAGCTTTTCCACAGATGATATTCTTGAGGAGGTCAAAAATATGGACAATTCCTTGTTTAGTGGTGCTTTCATTCAAGCCGTTTTCTTCCTCACAGGGAGAGGCTTGAATTACTGTCTGCTCTACGTGACTTTACTATTGACCTTTTCCTCCCCACTGACCTCCAGATATTTCCCTCTTTTGCTGAAGGATAAATAATCTCCCTTCACTTTTCATGTAATGTATGCTTCAGTTCTGCATAATCTGTTTATTCTTTCTTCATTTTCTCTCTTTTGTCTAACAGCTGTTGGAAGAGGAAAATTGTGTAGTTTTCTGAAGGAAATGGAAAATATTTGATTTCTGGCTTGATTTTCTTCCCTTTTCAACCGTGTTTGTTATTTACAGTTGTCCCGAGTGTTCTTATTGCCATCCTCTTTGTCTGTAAGATTCAAAGAAAAATAGAACTTTAATTCTTTATAAATGGTTAGAGATGATGTGAAAAAAGAAAAAAGAATATATTACAATGAAAAAACAAACATGCCCCAATATTAGAATAATCACTTACATTATTGATGATTCATATCACACATGGAATACTACTGAGATCCATGTTCAAATATTCAATCAATATTCAATCAAATTGAGTTATTTAGTTGGGTCAGTCATAAATTCTTAACAATGCAAAATGCTTTCATCAAATATATCTTGAAGGGCTGGGAATATAATTGCAGATTATGCATAGAGAGAAATACAGATGCACCCACCTACACATGTATACATGGAGAAAATCTACGTCTTTCAAGCCAGACAAAATGTCCCAAAAAGTTTACAATCAAACCTTCTGAGCTAAATTTAGAGATGTGGAGGTTTTAACTGATGAAATTTATTTATTTATTTATTTATTAATTAAACTTTTATACCGCCCTTCTCCCGAAGGACTCAGGCGGAGAAGGAGTTTACTAGGACAAGGCTGCCATGCAGAGGAAGGCAGAGATAGTCCTTGCCTTATGACCAGAATTGAGTCCAAAATTTTGGTTGCTAAGCAAGAGCGTTGTTAAGTGAGTTTCACCACATTTTACTCAATCCATGATCTCCTGGCTCTAAAAGTCATGTGCAAGTTAGGGAAGAACATCTGAAGTGTGTGTAATGTTCTAAATTTACAGAAGTTATTGTTAAATATGTGGCAGAAAGTGGACTCTAGGTGTGTTTTTCCAAATGTAGTAAGTGAGGTTAAATGTGTATAGTTTTAGAAGAGGTGTGTGTGTGTGTGTGTGTGTGTACATACAGTATATATATATATATATTTGTTTTCTGAGATTTTCGCGGGTGTTTGTATGTAGGTCTTTGGTTATTCGGCTTTTCTCCCGCGTAAAATTGGAAGTGTCTTGGACGTTCATCATTCTCATCATCAGGCTTGCACAATTCTGTTGTAGGAGAAATATTCTATTTCTCCTACAAATGAAGCGCCTGATGATGACGAATGGTTGTCAAATACGCAAGACACCCAATTTTACAGGAGGAAACTCGAATAACCAAAGACATATATATATATATATATATATATATATATATATATATATATATATATATATATATATATATATATATATATATATATATATATATATATATATATATATATATATATATATATATATTAGATAATGTATCTTTTTGTGGCATATATACATAGGATTTAATAGTATATTTTGGATGTTCAGTAGTAGTAAATAAATAGACAGGGAAATTGATGTCAGTGACATCAACCTTTGACGTGAGTGACATCAAGTTGGCCCCTCCCACCCAGTCACATGATTACCCAGCTACGCCCACCCAGTCACATGACCACCAAACCATACCTACCCCAGTCACATGACCAAGCCACGCCCACTGTTATATTACCATGAAGCCACGCCCACAAAATAAGCCACAGCCACAGAACCTGTAGTAAAAAAATTTAGAACCCACACCTGGTACAGAGGCTTGTTGTATGTTTTTTTAATGTTCTGCTATTTCCCTCATGTTAGTGTTAATGTGTCTTAGAGAAACGCAACATTCAGTTTCATCCTTCTGCATCCTGAATGTCTTCCAGATTTTAAGGCCAGAATTTCCTAGCCAGCATATCCTTTGCACAAAATATCTGAGAGTGATAAGCAGAGTTTCCGAGTGGTCCCAGTAAGCTGCTAAAACTTCTAAAAAATACATGGTAAAAAAATATGCAAAGAGGTTGTGGCTTGAGCAGAAAATACATTGTGGTTTTGAGTACAGGTGGATAATGTTGCATTTCTAAGAAAGGCATTAAATAGCTTTTGAGAATGAAAACAGGTATTGTCCGCATTGCTGTGAAAGAGGGTTTTTTGGTTGGATATTCTGCTATTTCCCTCGTGTTAGTTTTAATGTGTCTTCTTTGTATATTGAAATTCAATTAATATTTATTTCTAATCCGCACTTAATCCTTAATCATGACATAAAATATTATTATTTTTATATTCTGAATCCTACCCATTGCCTGCCTCCTCTTTCTTGCCTTCTGGTTTCTATGATCAGACATCTCCAAGAGAAAAAAAGAAGTCCCATTCTTTGCAATGAACTCCTGCGGTAGCCAGCAAAGCCATAAGCTCTTCCAAGTTCTTCTGTTCCCTGTCTTACTGTCCCACCTTATTCCCCCCCAAAATCATAAATCCATGATTGATAAATATAATTTGTCCCCACTGGGGTAGATTTTTTAAAATCATTTTATTTATAGGTGTTTTTTTAAAACATCCATAAGTGCTTGGTGAACAGTGTATTGTCGGGGTCAATATACTTTAGAATAGAATAGAATAGAATAGAATAGAATAGAATAGAATAGAATAGAATAGAATAGAATAGAATAGAATAGAATAGAATTTTATTGGCCAAGTGTGATTGGACACACAAGGAATTTGTCTTGGTGCATATGCTCTCAGTGTACATAAAAGAAAGATCGTTCATCAAGGTACGACATTTACAACACAATTGATGATCAATATATCAATATAAATCATAAGGATTGCCAGCAATGTTATAGTCATACAGTCATAAGTGGAAAGAGATTGGTGATGGGAACTATGAAACGATTAATAGTAGTGCAGATTCAGTAAATAGTCTGACAGTGTTGAGGAATTATTTGTTTAGCAGAGTGATGGCCTTGGGAAAAACTGTTCTTGTGTCTAGTTGTTCTGGTGTGCAGTGCTCTATAGCGTCGTTTGAGGGTAGGAGTTGAAACAGTTTATGTCCAGGATGCGAGGGATCTGCAAATATTTTCACGGCCCTCTTCTTGATTCGTGCAGTATACAGGTCCTCAATGGAAGGCAAGTTGGTAGCAATTATTTTTCTGCAGTTCTAATTATCCTCTGAAGTCTGTGTTTTCTTGTTGGGTTGCAGAACCGAACCAGACAGTTATAGAGGTGCAAATGACAGACTCAATAATTCCTCTGTAGAATTGGATCAGCAGCTCCTTGGGCAGTTTGAGCTTACTGAGTTGGCGCAGAAAGAACATTCTTTGTTGTCCTTTTTTAATGATGTTTTGATGTTAGCTGTCCATTTGAGATCTTGCGATATGATAGAACCCAGAAATTTGAAGGTTTCTACTGTTGATACTGTGTTGTCAAGTATTGTGAGAGGTGGAAGTATGGAAGGGTTTTCCTAAAGTCTACCACCATTTCTACGGTTTTGAGTGTGTTCAGTTCCAGATTGTTTTGG
Organism: Ahaetulla prasina; assembly: GCF_028640845.1. NCBI lineage: Eukaryota > Metazoa > Chordata > Lepidosauria > Squamata > Colubridae > Ahaetulla > Ahaetulla prasina. The sequence continues at coordinate 104,225 of NC_080540.1, read as the reverse complement.
TTGCACCACAAGGCTAGTCGTTCGACCTCTTGTCTATATGCGGATTCGTCATTGTCTCGAATGAGACCAATCACTGTTGTGTCATCTGCGAACTTCAGTAGCTTAACTGATGGATCATTGGAGATGCAGTCATTGGTATACAGAGAGAAGAGAAGTGGGGAGAGCACACAGCCTTGGGGGGCCCCTGTGCTAATTGTACAGGTATTTGATGTGATCTTGCTTAGCTTCACCTGCTGCTTCCTGTTTGTTAGGAAGCTTGTGATCCACTTACAAGTCTGTTCCGGTACCTGTAGCTGGTTTAGCTTAGTTAGAAGAATGTCTGGAATGATGGTATTGAATGCTGAACTAAAGTCTACAAAAAGGACCCTTGCATAGGTCTTTGGAGACTCAAGATGTTGTAGGATGTAGTGCAGAGCCATATTAACAGCATCATCTGTTGATCTATTTGCTCGGTATGCAAATTGCAAGGGGTCTAAGAGCGGATTCGTGATGGTTTTCAGGTAGGAAAGCACTAGCCTTTCAAAGGTTTTCATGACTACAGATGTTAGAGCAACTGGTCTGTAGTCATTCAGTTCCTTGATGATGGGCTTCTTCGGCACTGGGATGATGGTAGAGCATTTGAAGCAAGAAGGAACATAGCACATCTCTAGTGATTTATTGAAAATATGGGTGAAGATGGGGGCCAATTGGTCAGCACAGACTTTTAAGCAAGAAGGAGTTATCTTGTCTGGGCCTGGAGCTTTTCCTGGCTTTTGTCTGTGAAATAGGTCCTGCACTTCCTTTTCTGTGATCACTAGGGGTTGTGAACCCAATGAAATGGGGTCAGTTGTAGGAGGCTTGGCTGTTTTTTTACCTAAGATGGCGCCGACGAAGGCTGCCTCGGTGAAATGCTCTCTAATTGTTTCTTTATTTCTAATTGTTCTCTGTGACTCACTACGGATTTCCTACTCACGAGACCATCTGCTAAAAATTAAGGAACATTTCTTTAAGGAGCAGCTTTCTTTAATCTCACCCCCGCCTGTCTTTACAAACACGGAGGAGATTCTAACACAGGAGGAGGCAATTCCCACGGAGCCATGGATTACTAAAAACCAAGCAGCGGAAGCGAAGGAAGCGAGGTAAGCGATCTGGGATCTTAATCAAGCTAAGAAGCACTAAAACTCCTCTGACTTCATTTTTCCTGACAAATATCGGCTCACTTGCAAATAAGATGGATGAAATACTCCTCTTAAACAAATACTATTCTGATTTTCGCAATTCAGCAGTCCTATGCTTCTCTGAAACCTGGTTAAATGAATCAATTGAAAATAGCAGCCTGAACATTCCAGGATTTCAAATTGAACGATCAGACAGGATTCCAGAAACATCTGGTAAAAAGAAAGGAGGAGGCTTATGCCTATATATTAATTCAACCTGGTGTCAAGATTTTAACATAATTTACAAATTCTGTGACAACAATTTAGAGACTCTAATTATCAACTGCAAACCTTACTATTCGCCTCGAATTTTCCTCATTTCTTCTAATTGCTGTTTATGTCCCACCACAAGCCTGTGTAAACAGGCATTACGAACTCTAGCTGACCAAATCATGGAGGCTGAAGCCAAACACCCTGATTCACTGGCCATTGTTTTGGGAGATCTAAACAAGGCAAACTTAAGGAAAGAACTACCAAAATACTTTCAGCATGTCAATTGTCCCACCAGAGGCAAGAATACTCTAGACCACTGCTACACAACACTAAAAGATGCCTATCGGTCTTTACCACGTGCAGCTGTAGGACACTCTGATCATTGCATGATTCACCTTGTACCTGCTTACAGGCAAAGACTTAAAGCCATAAAACCAATAATTAAATCAGTGAAAACCTGGACGGAGGAATCAAAATTAAAGCTACAGGCATGTTTTGACTGCACTGATTGGAATATTTTTAAAGATACCTCTGCAGACCTGGATGAACTCACAGATACTGTAACATCATATGTCAGCTTCTGTGAAGACCTATGTGTACCTACAAGGAACTTGCGAATACACAGTAATAACAAACCTTGGTTTACACCTAAACTTAAGCAGCTACGACATTCCAAAGAGGAAGCCTACAGAAAAGGTGATAAAATACTGTACAATCAGGCCAGAAATGCACTAACAAGGGAGATAAGAGCAGCAAAAAGAAGCTACTCTGAAAAGCTAAAGAATCAATTTTCAGCAAATGAACCAGCAAACATGTGGAAAACTCTTAAAAATATCACCGGCTATGGCAAACCTCCTTCCCAGGCTGAAGGTAATCAACAACTGGCAGATGACCTGAATGAGTTTTACTGCAGGTTTGAAAGGAAACTACAGCCACCTATCTCCACAACCCCCATCTCAGACACACCAACAACAGCCAAGCCTCCTACAACTCCTACAATACTAATAACAATAATACAGTTTAGGTACCATTATTTTTCGGAGTATAGAATGGGTGTTGGTCTTACCTGATACACCCCTTTTCTGATGAGAAGGAGTAACTCCAGTGCATGGGGTATCATTATGTCTTCTGGCTCTATGGACAGGGTTCAAACTTAAGAGATGTCCCCTTTGTAGACCTCCCACTTTCAACGATGTTCGACGAGGGTTCCTAATAATGTACCTGTAAAAACACCCCACGGACACCTCCCTGACCAGACCCTTTCATTAGGGTGGGGCTGGAGTCACTCCTTCTCATCAGAAAAGGGGTGTATCAGGTAAGACCAACACCCATTTTCCTGCATGAGAAGTCGTGACTCCAGTGCATGGGACTTACCCAAGCTGTCAGTCCTCATGGGTGGGAAGCCGTCTGGTCATCTCCTTCAGGCGTCTCTACCACAAGTTGTAGTACTCTCCAACCAAAGGCCGCCTCAGCCAATGCATATGCGTCAATCCGATAATGACATATAAAAGATGACGGAGTCGACCAGGTCGCTGCCCTGCAAATCTCCTCCACCGACGCTTGTGTGGCCCATGCGGCCGATGTGGCCGCACTCCTCGTTGAATGTGCCATAATAGCCTTAGGCCTTGGTAAAGCCTGAGCCTCATAGGCCCTGGCTATGGTGGCTCTGAGTAACCTGCCCACCGCCAAAGCGGAAAGCTTCTGTCCCATGGTGGATGGTTGGAATGACACAAAAAGTGCCTCTGTCTGTCGGAAAGCCCTAGTTCTTTTGATGTAAACCCTCAGAGCCCATCTGACATCCAGAGTGTGCCACACACGTTCCTTCGCGTGTGATGGATTAGGACAAAAATCCAGAAGAACCAACTCCTGGGCCCGGTGGAACCAGGATTTGACCTTCGGCACAAAGGTTGGGTCCAAACACAAAACCACTCTATCGGAGTGGAACACACACAAGTCTTCTCGCACCGAGAGTGCGGCCAGTTCCGAAATCCTGCGGGCCGATGTGATGGCTACCAAAAACAGCGTCTTGTAAGTCAAAAAACTGATGTGAACTGTCCTAATCGGTTCAAAGGGAGCCTTGCAAAGTGCCTGCAAAACCTTCTGAAGGTCCCAGGTGGGATAACGGTGAACCACTGCCGGTCTCAGGTTGGTCGCCCCCCTCAAAAACCTCTTTACCTCTGGGTCCTTTGTCACCGACCGCCTACCCGCAGAACCTAACACTGATGCTATCGCTGCCACCTGCCTGCGTAACGTCCCTGGTGCCAGCCCTTTCTTCAATCCAGCCTGCAAAAACTGCAACAACTGTGGAACCTTTACCTTGGTTGGCTGAATGCTCCTACCAGTGCACCAAATCACAAAGGTTCTCCAAGTGGAGTCATAAATTCGTGTAGTAGACGGTCGTCTAGCCACCTGCATTGTCATTATCACATCTGAGGGAAATTTCTGTCTTTCTAGCAGTCTCCGCTCAACAGCCATGCAGTCAAGTGCAACCACTGGGGACCCGGGTGATGAACCGGTTGTCAGGCCTGGAAACCATATTAGACTTTAGGTTTCCAGACGCTGCCACATTTTTCCCCTGAGGGGAAGAAGGGGGGCTGAGGGGTATGGTAACATTCTTCAGACGGTCAAGGTTGGATGCGGTTCACATCTGCAGGAAGAGTGGCAAGAAGATATTCGAATGGACTGGGAGAACATGGGACCATGTGACCATCAAAGGGGTCAGGGGGGTGGGACTCTTGGGGTTTGTATAACTGGGGAAAAGAATCCGGAGCTTCAGTTTTGGAATTGCACTCATCATGTGCCAGTCTCCTCATGCTAGTAAAGAACTCTGGAAAAGAAATGTCTCTGAGTTTCTTTTACGCAGAAGAGGTATTTCTGGAACCTTGACATTATTTCCAAAACTCATAACTTTCTTTTGCTAACGGTACCCTCTCCTCCTCTCAGAGGGGGCCCGTTAGAGTGAGTCTGGGTCTCCTAACAGCTCCACAGTGAAGATGGAAGAGCAGCAAGTTGAGCGTGAAGGAGTGGCGAACATGATTCTGTGATTTAATTTGAAGTCATCTATCTCCCATCTGTGAGGAGGACGAAGCCCCAAAATGGTAGAGCCTGCTTGTCAGCTTGGAGCACGGCCCAAGGACTCTGATTCATGGGTAAGCTGCCAGTCGGGAGAAAACATTTCGGACAATGGACTCCTCTTCTCAACCTCACTGGAGGACAGTAAAACCTGGAGGATAAGGAGTCACTGGATTGGGACCTGAGAAACCCCTGAAATCCCAGTCCCTATTGACCTCCTGAAACTTTTGACGCCTGGAAGTGAGACCTCGAGCCTTTAGCTCAGCCTAAATTCACCTCCCACAGAGAAAACTGCTGAAGAGTTCAGATGAAGGAGGACCCCTTCAAAGGCGGCAGAGTTCAGGCAGCACCAGGGGCTTGGAATCGAACCCCCTCCAATTGATCTTTCCGCCAACAGAGGCCTGCTGCCACCAGCCTCTATTCCTCCTGGCTGGGCGTTTTATCCTGGACAAGGGTGGATCCAATGCCAATGGCAACCAGCTAGTTCAGTTTCTTTCCTGTGGGCCCCACGCGATGGTTTTCATCAACTGAAGCATTTCAGGACTTCCTTCTCAGCAGCCAGAATTCACCCCTTACAGCTCAACAACCAGCCACAACAGCAGCAGCCCCGCCCCCGCAAATCCCTCTGCAGCCGCAAGCAGGCCAGCTAAACTCCCCGTGCAACCCCCCACTTCGATTTCCCTAACGGACTGGATGAATTCGTTGAAGAAAGGTTGGGAAAACACAAAAAAGGCCTTGGCTGTGACAGCTTGAAATTACAAAGCCCAAGCTGACAAACACCGTTCCCTTCAATCCCCTTTTCGCATTGGAGATAAAGTCTTTTTGTCTACTAAGTATCTAAGATTAAGGATACCCAGCAGAAAATTCGGTCCAAAATTTTTGGGTCCTTTCCCCATTGTAAAAATTATTAATCCGTTACATTCAACTCAAGTTCCCTCGAATGTTGGGGAAAATACACCCGGTATTCCATACCAGCTTATTAAAACCTGCTAGACAATCTGGTCTGAGACCTCAACCTGCCGCTCCCCCACCACCCTTGATAATCCAAGGTGAAACCCACTATGAAATCAAGAAAATCCTTGACTCTAGACTATATAGAAGTCAATTACAATATTTAGTCCACTGGAAGGGATATCCATTATCTGAATCTACTTGGGTCAAAAGTTGGAAAGTACATGCGGACAATTTGATTAAACAATTTCACGACACTTTCCCTGACAAACCTAAGAAACCTCTTGGAGAGGGGAGGGGGGGGTAGAAGGGAAGTATGGACCACTGACACTCTTCTTTATTGACTCTTTGTTTTCTTTCCTAGGATATAGCTTCTTTTCCAAGAGGGGACGCCTGTCAGGCCTGGAAACCATATTAGACTTTAGGTTTCCAGACGCTGCCACATTTTTCCCCTGAGGGGAAGAAGGGGGGCTGAGGGGTATGGTAACATTCTTCAGACGGTCAAGGTTGGATGCGGTTCACATCTGCAGGAAGAGTGGCAAGAAGATATTCGAATGGACTGGGAGAACGTGGGACCATGTGACCATCAAAGGGGTCAGGGGGGTGGGACTCTTGGGGTTTGTATAACTGGGGAAAAGAATCCGGAACTTCAGTTTTGGAATTGCACTCATCATGTGCCAGTCTCCTCATGCTAGTAAAGAACTCTGGAAAAGAAATGTCTCTGAGTTTCTTTTACGCAGAAGAGGTATTTCTGGAACCTTGACACCGGTCCTGACTGAGAGACACTGTCGGGTGGAATCCTCCATGGTGCGGCGACCGACAGACGTACCAGATCCGCGAACCACGGCCTTCTGGGCCAGTATGGTGCCACCAGAATGACCTGTGCCCTGGTCTGCAGAATCCGACCAATTACCTGAGGAAGGATTACCATTGGAGGGAAGGCATATAGTAGACCCCTGGGCCAAGGAAGACGGAGGGGGTTTACCCCTTCCACCCCTGGCGCTGGGGACATTGCGTTCGGCCCAGCGACAAAGGCGATCCACCTCCGCCATGAGCCCCCTGGATCGAGTGCCTCCCTGCCTGTTGATGTGGGCCTTCACTGTGATGTTGTCTGTCAGGAGAAGCACATGTCGATCCCTCAAACAGTGCCTGAAATGTCTGAGCGCTAACCTGGCCGCTCTCAGCTCCAGCCAATTTATGCTCCTCTTTGTTTCCCCCTTTGACCAAGAGCCCTGGATCACCTGGTCCTGACAATGAGCCCCCCAGCCTATCAGACTGGCGTCTGTTGTCACCGTGATGCGGTCCTGTTCCAAAAAATGGCAGCCCCTTTCCATGTTCCTGGACTTCCACCAGCGTAGAGACATTAGAACGTCTCCCGGGACCCTGACCTTGAACTGTGACGTGTCCCTGCCTGACCTCTGAAACGGTAACATGAACCATTGTAGAGGCCTTGCATGAAACCTTGCCCATGGGACCACCTCTATGCAGGAAATCATCTTGCCCAGGCCAGTGGAACTCTCCTCTGTGAGCGAATCTGCACTACCAGGTCCTTGATGCTCTGAAGTCTGTCTGGGGACAGGAAAACTTGACCCTTCAGCGTATCTATTACTGCCCCTAAATGTAACAACCGGTTCGTGGGAATGACGTGACTCTTTCCCATGTTTATGGAGAAACCATGAGTCTGCAAAGTATCGTTCCCTCAAATCTTCTATTGCCTGACTATGAGAGACTGACTGCACCAAAATATCGTCCAGGTAGGCCTGAATCCGTATTGGACGAGCCCTGAGAAGCGCTCCTAACGCCGCCAGGATCTTCGTAAAAACCCTGGGGGCTGAGGCAAGGCTGAATGGAAGCGCTTGGTACTGCAAATGCTTGCCGTCGTAAAAGAACCTCAGGAACCTCCTGTGCTTCCGATTTATTGGAACATGAAGGTATGCCTCCGTAAGGTCTATGGAGGTCAAGAAGTCCCCCTTCCGGACATTCGTAAGGATTGACCGCAGGGAGTGCATCTTGAACCTCCGATACTTCACATACCTGTTCAATCCTTTCAGGTTGAGAATTGGTCACAGCCCCCCCCGAGGCCTTCTGGATGACGAACAACATTGAGTAATAACCGCTCCATTGTTCGTGAACTACGGTTCCACCATCATGTTCAGCAAGTGCTGAACCGCAGTGTCCATGATCTCTTTTGTCGCATCTCGAGACCTGGGACATCGAAATAAGACCGTCGGAGGGTGCAAGAAATTCTAGTGAGAGACCTGATGAAATGGTCTCCCTTATCCATAGATCGGAGGTGGTTTCTCCCATGGTCGGCGAACAGCCCCAGACGGCCACCAATGGGAGCCTGATGCCTGCCGTCAGCGGTGTCTGCGGAAGGAGCGGTTGCCCTCCCGAAAAGGACGCCACACTGGCCGCGGGACCTGCCTTTGTCAGAGGACCCCTCCTCTGAGTGATGATAGTGGCCCCACTGACCTCCCTGTGTTTGAAAACCTCTCTGATATCTGCCAAAGGCCGACCCCCAATAGGGACGAAAATAAGACTTCCGAAAGGAGGGGGAAAACCTTGTATCCCCTCTCCTTGACAAGGCAGTCAACACCTTCTTCTTCCCCTTAGTTTCCATCAACACGGGCTCCAAAGCCTCACCAAACAACTTTGCACCTTTAAATGGCACAGAGGCCAATCGCCATCTGCGCTTTGTGTCTGCCTGCCAATTTTTTAACCAAAGAAACCTCCGTGCTGTGACCGAGGACGCAATCGACTTTGCCACATATTTCGCGGAGGACATAGTGGCATCCGCTGTGTATTCCACAGCTGCCACTATCTTGTTGAAATCCTGATGAGTCCTCAGATCGGTCACCGGTACTTTCTCCTGCATTTGTTTAAGCCACAGGAGGACGGCCTGCTGAAGAAGGATGCTGCTGTGGCCGCCCTTATACCCCAGTCTGCCGCCTGATGCGTCTTCGTGAGGGCCTGCTCCAACTTCCGATCCTCTGGCTTCAAAACTTCCTCAGGTTCAACCAAGGTGGCCGAAGAGGAAGCCAGGGCCAAAACCGGGTCATCCACCTCAGGCACTCTCAGGAGTTCCATCAGGTCAGAAGCCGTGTTAAAAAACCGTCTCTCAAGGGAGGACATGTTCGGTAATGCGGCCGGGGCTTCCCACTGTTTCTTAATCATCTTAATCATATCTAGAAATAATTTAGGAGCAGGAACTGTCTCCGTCTCCACCGTCGGTTCAGAAAAAAGCATGTCTGCAGGGTCCTGCTCTGGACAGGTGCCTTGTTCCCCTAGGAGTCCCTGTTTAGTAACCGCCTTAGCTATACTCAACAAGGCCTTAAAAAGATGAGGCCTGAACAGCCCTTTAAACATGGGCTGCTCCGGTAAAAAACCTTCCTCCTCAGACAATTCCTGGTCCCATTGTTCATCCTCCATGGATGGGGAACTCTCCACCTCTGAAGGCGAATCAGAGCTGTCAGAACGCGACCCCATGTGTCCGTCTGCTGGTTCTGTTTCTACCTGATCCCTATCCTGTGACTGGGCTTCCGCCCCAAGAACAGATTGCCTGTTACGACTTTTGCCTGCCTCAAGTTCCCAGTGAACCGCCTCTGCGATCCATTTCCGCACTAACTCAGGCATTTCTGTCACCTGGTCTATGGTCTGCCTACCCCCTTGTGATGCTACCAAGTTGATAGGTGTAGAACTGGGCCTCCCTGTACTGGAGCCGCTCCCTGATGGCTGGGGCGACAGGGCCTGGCCAGAAAACTGGAAGAAGGATCCGGTTCCACCATTGGATCTTTCTCCATAGGCTGTACCTGATCCCTAATAAATGTGGACTTAGTGGCCTTGTTGGTGTTCCTCTGTACCTGTCTTTTCAGCGCCTTCTGGCGGCGTTTTTCCGCCTTCTCCTCTGCTTTAGTGGGCCTTTTAAGCGCCAAGGCTTTTGCTCTAAGTTTTGCAGCTGCTTCCGAACTGCCACTCCTTGTCTTATGACAACGGCTCTTCGAGCCTTCAGTGGCAGCTCTCTGAGGTTGAGAAGCATCAGTGACCTCCATCTGGTCACTAAGTGAGGCAGCCTGGCAAAGGCTGCCTCAGGCTAAATCAGGCCTCTTCACTTCTTTACTCCAAAGGCCTATGCTGTACTGGAGGGCCGATCACCGAAACCCCATGACAGCCTCTTTTCTCTTTCTTCAGTTCAATTTTTATTTTTTATTTTTTTATTTTTTTGGTATTATTATCATTTAATTTTTATTTGTTTATTTATTCTTTATTATTATTATTATTATCATATTATTCCTGTTTATGCCATTTCAAAGAGAAAAGCACAAATTTCCAAACTTCAACTCCTGCTAAATCCAAACACACAGGAGTAAACCCAGAAAACGTCCTTACGAGCTCAGGACAGAGTTGAAAATGGGAGGTCTACAAAGGGGGCGTCTCTTAAGTTTGAACCCTGTCCATAGAGCCAGAAAACAGAGTGATACCCCATGCACTGGAGTCACGACTTCTCATGCAGGAAAACGCATTCCCCCCCCACAAAGAGGGTGAAAGTCTGAATGTAGCCCCGCCCAGCTTCTCAAACGGAGATTTCAGAGGCTGAAAAAAGCATCAGAAATAGAATAGAATAGAATAGAATAGAATTTTTATTGGCCAAGTGTGATTGGACACACAAGGAATTTGTCTTGGTGCATATGCTCTCAGTGTACATAAAAGAAAAGATACGTTCATCAAGGTACAACATTTACAACACAATTGATGGTCAATATGTCAATATAAATCATAAGGATTGCCAGCAACAAGTTATAGTCATACAGTCATAAATGGAGAGAGATTGGTGATGGGAACTATGAGAAGATTAATAGTAGTGCAGATTTAGTAAATAGTTTGACAGTGTTGATGGAATTATTTGTTTAGCAGAGTGATGGCCTTCGGGAAAAAACTGTTCTTGTGTCTAGTTGTTCTGGTGTGCAGTGCTCTATAGCGTCGTTTTGAGGGTAGGAGTTGAAACAGTTTATGTCCTGGATGCGAGGAGTCTGTAAATATTTTCACGGCCCTCTTCTTGATTCGTGCAGTATACAGGTCCTCAATGGAAGGCAGGTTGGTAGCAATTATTTTTTCTGCAGTTCTAATTATCCTCTGAAGTCTGTGTTTTTCTTGTTGGGTTGCAGAACCGAACCAGACAGTTATAGAGGTGCAAATGACAGACTCAATAATTCCTCTGTAGAACTGAATCAGCAGCTCCTTGGGCAGTTTGAGCTTACTGAGTTGGCGCAGAAAGAACATTCTTTGCTGTCCTTTTTTAATGATGTTTTTGATGTTAGCTGTCCATTTTAGATCTTGCGATATGATAGAACCTAGAAATTTGAAGGTTTCTACTGTTGATACTGTGTTGTCTAGTATTGTGAGAGGTGGAAGTATGGAAGGGTTTCTCCTAAAGTCCACTACTATTCTATTCTATTCTATTCTATTCTATTCTATTCTATTCTATTCTATTCTATTCTATTCTATTCTATTCTATTCTTCTCAAACGGAGATTTCAGAGGCTGAAAAAAGCATCAGAAACAGAACTTCAGAAAAGAAGTTGCCAAACAGAGCTTCAGAAAAAAAGCCCCCAAACAGAGCTTCAGAGGCTTTTTTTCTGAAGTTCTGTTTTGGAGGCTTTCAGAGGCAGAAAAAAGTTTTTTCTGAAACAGTTTCAGAGGCGGGGGGGAAAAAACCAAGCCACAGAGCTCACAAACAAGGAACCTTTTGCTAAAATTCACCTCTGGGAACAGCTGATTGGGGGTATTCCGGGAAGCCAATCCACCTGCCAATCAGCTTTTTTCTTATTTTCCTCCCCAAAAACTAAGGTGTTTTTTTTTTTGCATTTATATCCCGCCCTTCTCCGAAGACTCAGGGCGGCTTACACTATGTCAAGCAATAGTCTTCATCCATTTGTATATTATATACAAAGTCAACTTATTGCCCCCAACAATCTGGGTCCTCATTTTACCTACCTTATAAAGGATGGAAAGCTGAGTCAACCTTGGGCCTGGTGGGACTTGAACCTGCAGTAATTGCAAGCAGCTGCTGTTAATAACAGACTGTCTTATCAGCCTGAGCCACCAGAGGCTGTGTCTTATACTCCGAAAAATACGGTATATATAGTAATACCTTTCAACTTCTAACATGTTTAAATTTGGATATACCTGGAGCTGGAGCCTCAGGCCAAAAGAGGTTCTTGGTTCTTTCTCACCCCTGACCTGGTGCTAGTTGTGGGCGTCCTTTTGCAGAGGGATCTCATGCAAAGTGACCCACTAGAAAAAATATATAGAACCAGTCCTTTGAATTGTGAAATGAACAAACCTGCAACTCTTTGATGTTTTCTAAACTCAGCAAAAACAGGATGATTCATTTGCATGGCAAAATACCAGTTCTCTGCTCCAATTATTATTTCTCTCTTTACCTGATGGGTCTTAATTATCACTTCCTTGGTCCTAATCCTGTCAGACATGTGTAATTGATTTTATCAATTGCATTGATGCACAGGTACCGTATATGTGGTACCTTGCTCAATAGTAGTACCTGTGAGAGGGATCTTGGAGTCCTAGTGGATAACCATTTAGATATGAGCCAGCAGTGTGCAGCAGCTGTTAAAAAAGCCAACACAGTTCTGGGCTGCATAAACAGAGGGATAGAATCAAGATCACGTGAAGTGTTAGTACCACTTTATAATGCCTTGGTAAGGCCACACTTGGAATATTGCATCCAGTTTTGGTCGCCACGATGTAAAAAAGATGTTGAGACTCTAGAAAGAGTGCAGAGAAGAGCAACAAAGATGATTAGGGGACTGGAGGATAAAACATATGAAGAACGGTTGCAGGAACTGGGTATGTCTAGTTTAACAAAAAGAAGGACTAGGGGAGACATGATAGCTGTGTTCCAATATCTCAGGGGTTGCCACAAAGAAGAGGGAGTCGGGCTGTTCTCCAAACCACCTGAGGGTAGAACAAGAAGCAATGGGTGGAAACTGATCAAAGAAAGAAGCAACTTAGAACTAAGGAGAAATTTCCTGACAGTTAGAACAATTAATAAGTGGAATGACTTGCCTTCAGAAGTTGTGAATGCTCCAACACTGGAAATTTTTAAGAAAATGTTGGATAACCATCTGACTGAGATGGTGTAGGGTTTCCTGCCTGAGCAGGGGGTTGGACTAGAAGGCCTCCAAGGTCCCTTCCAACTCTGTTGTTATGTTATGTTATGTTATGTTATGTTATGTTATGTTATGTTATGTTATGTTATGTTATGTTATGTTATGTTATGTTATGTTATGTTATGTTATGTTATGTTATGTTATGTTATGTTATGTTATCCTGTTATCTATTGCGCCAGCCTTCCTTCCTTAATGGACCCATATTGTTTCCACTTTTTTCCATGCATAGGTTAAGGTGATGTCCCTACACCTAGAGTGATATTACTGCCTTCTTTTGCCCAGGGCTACCACCTATTTTTCAGGGATTTACATGCATTCAGTGTCTATAGTCCAGAGCATAAATATTTGTGTGTTTATTTTGTACATCAGGTTGCATAAGTCCATCTTAATATGCTATTCCTGATATGTGATGTTTTGTATACATACAGAGAAAGCAGCACTCTTTTTTTTTTTAAAAAGTTTTATTTTTACAATCATATCAAATAATTCATCCAATGTACAGTTATATACAATTAGTCGGGCTTGCCCAGTCACCACCCCCCTTTTTAACACTCTTCCCTCTTCTACCTTCTTTTACTTTCCAAACCTTCCTCTCCTTCCGCTCCTCCCTCCACCCTACACCTTCCTTCTCCCTCTATCCCTCTTCCTTCCTCTTCTCCTCTTTCCTACCTCCTACTCTCTCTTTTCTCCCTCCTCACCGTTCTAAAATGGTAACTATGCAGACCCGATCCTACATTAATTATATTTCTTCAATAATCCCTGTACATTAACCATCACTCCATCTCTACCAAACCCCCAATTCCCTCCCCTTACCCCCACCCCCATCCCGACTTCCCAGAACAAAATGCAGGGTATCAAAACTAACAATCATAATCCAAAATAATTCCTAAATTATAATCTCTAGTCACACCACACTTAGTCACACTCTCAATTCCCCTCTCCTTCAAAAATATATCTAATACAAAATATTTCCTAAATTTACTCATATGCTATTCAATTTTTTTTTTATCTAATACTTATTTTAAATATAATCAATCCACATTTTCCATTCTAGAATATATTTTAGATTCAAAAGAACAAAGGTTGACAAGAGCTGCTGCTAAACGCAAGGAACAAGAGATGAAGGCACAACAACAACTGGCAACTACTACAACGGAAACAGTGGAAGGAGCAAGGCCTAAAGTAAAATGTGATCTGCGGCTGGTGTTCCAAAAGTTTCCTATCTTGGAATGTTAATGGCCTGAACTCACCGTAGAAGAGAAGGAAAGTATTTCATTATTTGAAACAATTTAAAAATGACATTACCTGTTTACAAGAAACACATATTAGATTTTGCTAAATGTTGGAGATGCGATTGTGAAGATGCTACTTATTATCATATATGGTGGACTTGTAAAAAAGTTAAAGCATTTTGGATTAAAGTATGGTGGATCATGCAGAATATTTTGAAAAAGAAGATTAAGTTTACTCCGCAGTTCTTTCTACTAGGAATAATTATGGACTACACAGCTATAGAGACTAAATTGATTTTGAACTTAATAACAGTCGCAAGACTTTTGATTGCTCAGTATTGGAAGAAAGAAGAATTACCTACAATCGAAGAATGGACACTCAAAGTATCAAATCTGGCAGAGATGACAAAAATCTCCGCTTACTTGAAAGACTATACACTAGAGAAAGCAGCACTCTTGTGATCTTTGACTTTTAGGCTTGCTGTCAAACATACTAATTACCTATTTTGAACAATATGCAGGCTGTATTACATGAATGACTATTTTATATGTGAAATTATGACTGAAATATTTCTGCACCTATATTGATTCACACTGTGGAAGTTTCTCTCTTTGTTCAGTTTCCATCCATTCCTTCTTGTTTCGCCTTCTGGTACTTTGGAAAACACATTGCCCCCCCCTTCTTTCTGGCAGCCCCTTAAAAGTCTGTGGCCTATCACACTCTCGGGCAAAGCATGTGAGCCATTTCCTCCTTTCAATGGTCCTTGAAAGTACATCTATAGTATGTAGATAATAAAGTTTGTGTTCTTTTTTTTGTGTGATTGTGTTTGTGTTTGATTTCTGCATAAATACAATCTGAAATCTGACCTCTACTCCATAGCGTGTGGCAAAAGTATTGAATTTGTAGAATTTTCAGTTCATTTGAAGGGAAATTAGAGTCAGGTATTTCAATCAATGGGATAATAACTAGGTGAGATCCTGCTTTATTTAAAGAACAGAATTCTCTATCAAAATAAGATTGTTACAACACAAGTATGTGGGAATGTATTTTTGGATTAAAAACAAAGGAGATTTCTGAGGATCTCTGAAAAACAGCTGGTGATGTTCACCAGCTAGAAATGTTTACAAAACTCTAGCCAAAGAGTTTGGACTCCACCTGTCTTCTGTCAGGCAGTATGCGTGCAATGGAGGCAATCCAACATTACGATTATCCTTCTCAAGAGTGTTTGACCCACCAAGATCACCCCCAAAACAAGGCTTGTAATAATCTGGGAGGGCTCAAAG